>NC_132895.1:122500-132500 GCF_030463535.1 Salminus brasiliensis
AATTAAATTATTGAATCTACGATTTAACAACTATAAGCTAGTTTACGAAAAGGGAATATTTAAAACAATTTAAAAGTTTTTCATATTAATATAAAGTTATTTCTTATTTTAAAATATTGTCAGTTATAATTTGTTAAAGCAAAAAGACTTGTTATACTCATCTAAATGACCTAACCTCTGTAGAAAAGTAACACAATGTAAAGGGACATACTTTGCTTATCCATATCATAACTGTAAGCTGATTTCTGTTATTTAAGTAATACCTTTTGTACATCCCTCTTCTTGATATAACCTAGTCCTTTACATACACACTTATAGGATGTTTTAGAAAGTGTGGCAATAAACACTTTTACACATCAAAGTATTTACATTTGACAGACAGCACAGCACTGTGCAGACAGACAGTACAGCGCAGTGCAGACAGACAGCACAACACGGTGCAGACAGACAGCACAATGCAGTGCAGACAGACAGTACAGCGCAGTGCAGACAGACAGCACAACACGGTGCAGACAGACAGCACAACACTGTGCAGACAGAAAGCACAGTGCAGACAGACAGCACAATGCAGTGCAGACAGACAGTACAGCGCAGTGCAGACAGACAGTACAGCGCAGTGCAGACAGACAGCACAACACTGTGCAGACAGACAGTACAGCGCAGTGCAGACAGACAGTACAGCGCAGTGCAGACAGACAGCACAGCACGGTGCAGACAGACAGTACAGCACGGTGCAGACAGACAGTACAGCGCAGTGCAGACAGACAGCACAACACGGTGCAGACAGACAGCACAATGCAGTGCAGACAGACAGCACAACACGGTGCAGACAGACAGTACAGCGCAGTGCAGACAGACAGCACAGCACGGTGCAGACAGACAGCACAACACGGTGCAGACAGACAGCACAGTGCAGACAGACAGCACAGCGCAGTGTAAGTATATGTAGTAGTTGTATTAATAGGTGTTATTGGTATTTGGTGTTTGCTTGTGTTTTTCTGTATTACAGCTTAATTACTTTATTCATTATACAACTGTATCCTGTAGCTCAGATTATTGTGTAGCATTAAATCCATGTCTGTGACCCTAAACCAGTCTGAAGTTTTACTTGTTGCATTGTTTATTATTATTATACTGCAATGAAAACCATAATGCTGTGCTAACTCTTCATCTGCCAGACTGGATCATGCCTTGTTCTTATGATGATTTGGGAGAATCCAAACATTCATAGGCTGTGAGGCTCCGATCCTGGGAGGAAGGACCAACAACCAGGCACCTGAAAAGGAATGCAGGAACATACCAACATTTGACCGATTGGTGGTGATTTCTGGTCAGGTCAGGTCAGGTCAACAGGCACAAAATGTGACAGCATGTTCCATGACGTTGTCCATGACTACTGACCACTTCAACACCAAGCCCATCATGAGCTCACCAGACAAGGTCCTAGTTTTACATCTTCCATTTTAAAACCTGTTATAATGGCCAGACATCCAAGGCAGAAACTGCATCCAAGCAACTTCAAGCAATGGTACATTTCTGATGCATGCAGTGATACACCGAGGGGGCAGAAAAACATCCGGCCCTTCTCAGATGAACCAAAACCAGGCAAAAATAAGAAATATAAAAGACTTTTAAAATTATTGGAGTCCATATTACCAGAGGTTTATATGCATGTATACATGCCTGACAGCCCTGACTCCAGTCTTTACTTTTGGTTGACTGGTCTCCTCAGACCAGGGGCCTGCTGACTCATTTAAAACCCCCACAAAAGATTCACTGACTGAATTTTCATATGACCCCTTTCTTTACTTTCCAAAACATCAGCCCTAAAACTCCATAATCAAAATATCTACACCAAAACACCAGCCGCCCAAAAAATACCTTCAAAAAATCAGCATCAAAACACCAGTATCAAAATATCTACACCAAAACACATGCCAAAAAACACTAGCTTCTAAACACAATCATCAGCAGCAAATGATCCGCCCAAAAACTCAAGCCTCAAAAGACCAGAATTAAAACACTAGCCCCAGAACACCAGCCGCAAAACATTAGCCCAAAAACACCTTCACCAGACAACATAATACACAACATGAAAAGACCAGCATCACAACACATAAACACCAGCCTTAAAGCACCAAACACCAGTTTTAGACATGGTCATTGCTGATAATGGAATCAAACTTAGAGCCAGACCAAAATAATAGAAAATGACCAGGTTTCACACTGTGGAAAGCATTAGCCTGACAACCGTTGGCAGGACTGGAATGAAACAGGGAAAGGAACAGTGAGAGGGTTAAGCTCCAGCACCAATATGTCCAGGCAAAGTGTCTATCCTATATTCCTGTTATATCTTGTAATCCAGTTGTACACTATACCATCCTGCATGGAAACGTGACTTACTGTGTGTACCTACAGTAGTATAGGGTATTATGGCTCTCAAACAGGTCCTAAACGTCACCTTTACTGTTTACTCAGAACCACGTTCTCCACATTTGTCCCTCATTAGCTTAAACAGATTTATACTGTATTTACAAAAGAAGAGACATCAAAAACAACAACAACAACAACAATAACCTCATCCTCTTCTCTCTCCTTCCACCCAGGGGCGGAGTTCTAAATGTCCATAACCATACTTCCCCAGCCTGCAGAACACACACTATATGTATACACACACACACACACACACACACACTTGTTTTTAAACCCATTATCCATTTTTCAGTTCCACTGATCATACAAGAAACAGAAGCTACAGTCTGTGATTATACAACTACACCGTTCTCCTGGATGATCAGCAGAGCTGATGAAATGGACAAGGAGGTGTAGCGAGAGTTTTCTTACAAAATGGTTTATTCACATTTACACAAAAACTAGATTTTCAAATAAAAAAAATTAAATCAAATTTATTTGTCACACACATAGTAATACACAGTATAACGTGCAGTGAAATGCTTTTTTTGACAGTCTGCTCACATCAAAGCTATTCAATAAAGATCTAAATTTAAACTTAAACTAAACCTTAACTTAATGAAATAAAGTGCAAAAGTGCAAATAAATAAATAAATAAATAAAATAAGTTACATTTAAGTTAAATTTAAGTTAAAAAATAAAATATAAAAATATGAAAATATAGAAATATAGAAATATAAGAAGCAAAAAATATACAGATGGAATAGTGGGTGTCTGTATATATATATATATATATATATATATATATATATATATATATATATATATATATGTACATATTTACACTACAACACTGACACCAACACAAAAACACCAGCCTCAAACCACCAACACTGACACCAACACAAAAACAACAGCCACAAACCACCAACACTGACACCAACACAAAAACACCAGCCACAAAACACCAACACTGACACCAACACAAAAACACCAGCCTCAAACCACCAACACAAAAACACCAGCCTCAAACCACCAACACAAAAACACCAGCCACAAACCACCAACACTGACACCAACACAAAAACAACAGCCACAAACCACCAACACTGACACCAACACAAAAACACCAGCCACAAAACACCAACACTGACACCAACACAAAAACACCAGCCTCAAACCACCAACACAAAAACACCAGCCTCAAACCACCAACACTGACACCAACACAAAAACAACAGCCACAAACCACCAACACTGACACCAACACAACAACACCAGCCTCAAACCACCAACACAAAAACAACAGCCACAAACCACCAACACTGACACCAACACAACAACACCAGCCTCAAACCACCAACACAAAAACACCAGCCTCAAAACACCAATACTGCCACCCACACAAAAACACCAGCCTCAAACCACCAACACAAAAACACCAGCCTCAAAACACCAATACTGACACCCACACAAAAACACCAGCCTCAAACCACCAACACAAAAACACCAGCCTCAAAACACCAACACAAAAACACCAGCCTCAAACCACCAACACAAAAACACCAGCCTTAAACCACCAACGCAAAAACACCAGCCTCAAACCACCAACACAAAAATACCAGCCTTAAACCACCCACAGAAAAACACCAGCCTCAAACCACCAACACAAAAACACCAGCCTCAAACCACCAACACAAAAACACCAGCCTCAAACCACCAACACTGACACCAACACAAAAACACCAGCCTCAAACCACCAACACTGACACCAACACAAAAACACCAGCCTCAAACCACCAACACAAAAACACCAGCCTCAAAACACTAATACTGACACCCACACAAAAACACCAGCCTCAAACCACCAACACAAAAACACCAGCCTCAAAACACCAACACAAAAACACCAGCCTCAAACCACCAACACAAAAACACCAGCCTTAAACCCCCAACACAAAAACACCAGCCACAAACCACCAACACAAAAACACCAGCCTCAAACCACCAACACAAAAACACCAGCCACAAACCACCAACACAAAAACACCAACCTTAAACCACCCACACAAAAACACCAGCCTCAAACCACCAACACAAAAACACCAGCCTCAAACCACCAACACAAAAACACCAGCCTCAAACCACCAACACTGACACCAACACAAAAACACCAGCCTCAAACCACCAACACAAAAACACCAGCCTCAAAACACCAGCCTCAAACCACCAACACAAAAACACCAGCCTCAAAACACCAACACAAAAACACCAGCCTCAAACCACCAACACAAAAACACCAGCCTTAAACCACCAACGCAAAAACACCAGCCTCAAACCACCAACACAAAAATACCAGCCTTAAACCACCCACAGAAAAACACCAGCCTCAAACCACCAACACAAAAACACCAGCCTCAAACCACCAACACAAAAACACCAGCCTCAAACCACCAACACTGACACCAACACAAAAACACCAGCCTCAAACCACCAACACTGACACCAACACAAAAACACCAGCCTCAAACCACCAACACAAAAACACCAGCCTCAAAACACTAATACTGACACCCACACAAAAACACCAGCCTCAAACCACCAACACAAAAACACCAGCCTCAAAACACCAACACAAAAACACCAGCCTCAAACCACCAACACAAAAACACCAGCCTTAAACCCCCAACACAAAAACACCAGCCACAAACCACCAACACAAAAACACCAGCCTCAAACCACCAACACAAAAACACCAGCCACAAACCACCAACACAAAAACACCAGCCTTAAACCACCCACACAAAAACACCAGCCTCAAACCACCAACACAAAAACACCAGCCTCAAACCACCAACACAAAAACACCAGCCTCAAACCACCAACACTGACACCAACACAAAAACACCAGCCTCAAACCACCAACACAAAAACACCAGCCTCAAAACACCAGCCTCAAACCACCAACACAAAAACACCAGCCTCAAAACACCAATACTGACACCCACACAAAAACACCAGCCACAAACCACCAACACTGACACCAACACAACAACACCAGCCTCAAACCACCAACACAAAAACAACAGCCACAAACCACCAACACTGACACCAACACAACAACACCAGCCTCAAACCACCAACACAAAAACACCAGCCTCAAAACACCAATACTGACACCCACACAAAAACACCAGCCTCAAACCACCAACACTGACACCAACACAACAACACCAGCCTCAAAACACCAACACAAAAACACCAGCCTTAAACCACCAACACAACAACACCAGCCTCAAAACACCAACACAAAAACACCAGCCTTAAACCACCAACACAAAAACACCAGCCTCAAACCACCAACACAAAAACACCAGCCTTAAACCACCAACACAAAAACACCAGCCTCAAACCACCAACACAAAAATACCAGCCTTAAACCACCCACAGAAAAACACCAGCCTCAAACCACCAACACAAAAACACCAGCCTTAAACCACCAACACAAAAATACCAGCCTTAAACCACCCACAGAAAAACACCAGCCTCAAACCACCAACACTGACACCAACACAAAAACACCAGCCTCAAACCACCAACACAAAAACACCAGCCTCAAACCACCAACACAAAAACACCAGCCTTAAACCACCAACACAAAAACACCAGCCTCAAACCACCCACAGAAAAACACCAGCCTCAAACCACCAACACAAAAACACCAGCCACAAACCACCAACACAAAAACACCAGCCTTAAACCACCAACACAAAAACACCAGCCACAAACCACCAACACAAAAACACCAGCCTTAAACCACCAACACAAAAACACCAGCCTCAAAACACCAACACAAAAACACCAGCCTTAAACCACCAACACAAAAACACCAGCCTCAAACCACCAACACAAAAATACCAGCCTTAAACCACCCACAGAAAAACACCAGCCTCAAACCACCAACACAAAAACACCAGCCACAAACCACCAACACAAAAACACCAGCCTTAAACCACCAACACAAAAACACCAGCCTCAAAACACCAACACAAAAACACCAGCCTCAAAACACCAACACTGACACCAACACAAGCTAGCAACCCAGCTAGCAATCACATGATCTAGCCACCACCTAAAGTAGCCGTCATATAAACTAGCTAGGACCTAAACAAGCCATTACATCAATTAGCTACCACCAAAACTTGCCATCACCTGAGCTAGGCAGCAGGTGAACAGTCAGTTCTTGAAGGTGATGAAGCAGGAAAAGCGTAAGAGGTGTGAGATGTCCATGCCTTGACGAAGTTGTTTTGGTGGCAGGAGGGGACATGCTCAATATGTTTTTGTATGATCAGCATTTTATTAAAGTGTGTTATCATAATTAACAAAGACCGGTCACAACTGAACATCACAGTGAAGAACAGAGACAAGACAATGTTACCAATGATCAAAACGGCCCAAGATGACCCCTGTCCAGGATGGAGAAAACAACAAATGATCAGTACTGATAAAAGTACACTAAATAGAATGAACAATAACAATAATAATAACGATAATAATAACAACAATAACAATAATAATAATGACAATAATAACAATAACAATAATAATAACGATAATAATAATAACAATAATAATAAAGAATAGCAATTTAAGCTAAAATGGTAAATGATAAAGAATATGCCATTTCCCCTCCATACACACGTCCTTCAGCAAGTATTCACACCACCTGCAGGAGCGTAAGAAGCCCCTGTGAGTGTCACCCTCTGCTGGGGATCTCTAAAATGACATCACTCAAAACTCCCTGTAAGACACTTTATTAGAAACACCTGCCTTGTGCTGTCTGTGTTTATTATAAAGCTGAACATACATTCACTGATTGATTCATGCCTAATTAATATTAAAATGTACTACTTAAAAAATCTTTATTTACTAAGCTTCAAACTAACATTACATTAATAACCCCTTAATATTATTGTAGACACCATTATTACACAAATATTAGTTGTACACAGTCCATAAAAGTGGGAAGGAAATAGTTTAGTCCAGATAGGTCAGAAGAAGTTTCTGATGGTTTGGCGGGAGGGCAGGAGGCCGTAACCAATGGTTACTTCCCCCAGGTGTATGGGGGGTGGAGGTGGGGTCATAAAGTCATAAAGTGTACGTCAGTGCTATCAGCAGTGAGAGTCAGACTGCAGCTGGCAGTCTTGCCTCATGTCCAGTGGAGGAAGCGGTGCAGGTACAGGTGAGAGGGAGCCGGTGAAGATTCAGAGTGCAGTATGATCTGGAGCCCTCAGGTGGAAACATGTACGTGAGTTACCTTTTGGAGAAGGACGGCAGCATGTACCCGAACTCCGGGAGACACCCCGGCCTCAATTTGAACCCCCAGACCTTTGTCCCCGCTCCTCCTCCTCCTCCTCCTCCACCTCCACCTGCGCCTCAGTATTCGGACTTTACTGGATACCATCATCATCATCATCATCATCATGTGCCAGGTGTGAGCGGTGAGGCCCAAACAGGAACCTGGAGCCCGGGTTACCCTACGCGAGAGGACTGGTCGACCTACAGCACAGGACCTGCCCCACCTGCCCCAAACCCTGGACATCTGACCTTCAGCCCACCTGAGTTTGCACCTGTGCAGCCCCCAGGGCTCCTGCCCCCCTCAGTTGGGCAGATTTCCCCCAATGCCCCCCGCAGAAACCCATATGAGTGGATGAGGCGGAGCACGGCACCTCCGAACCCAGGTAATGCAGCACAGGTAGATCAACAAAGGCACAATCCTAGCCCTGGGCAACCCTGGAGCTACACAGGTAGCATGAGCAGATCAAGTTAACCCAGGCTTACTTACCTAACCTAACCAGAGGTGACCCACACAGAGTAACAGCTAAAAGACAATGCTAATCCAAGGAGAGCAACTCAGGTAAGGTAATGCAGGTAAAGTCGTTTAGGTACAGAACCACTGCTACAGTAACACAGGTAGAACTAACCTCACTAATAGGAGAAACCCATGTAGACATAACCCAAGCACAGTTAAACAGGTAATGCTAACCTATGTAGAGTCACTCAGGCAGGGTCACACAGATAATGTAACAGGTGAAATACAGGTAGAGTAACGCAGGTAGAGTAACGCAGGAAGAGTAACGCAGGTAGAGTAACGCAGGAAGAGTAACGCAGAAAGAGTAACGCAGGAAGAGTAACGCAGGTAGAGTAACGCAGGTAGAGTAACGCAGAAAGAGTAACGCAGGTAGAGTAACGCAGGTAGAGTAACGCAGGTAGAGTAACGCAGGAAGAGTAACGCAGGAAGAGTAACCCAGGTAGAGTAACGCAGGTAGAGTAACGCAGGAAGAGTAACGCAGGTAGAGTAACGCAGGAAGAGTAACGCAGGAAGAGTAACGCAGGTAGAGTAACGCAGGAAGAGTAACGCAGGAAGAGTAACGCAGGTAGAGTAACGCAGGAAGAGTAACGCAGGTAGAGTAACGCAGGAAGAGTAACGCAGGTAGAGTAACGCAGGAAGAGTAACGCAGGTAGAGTAACGCAGGAAGAGTAACGCAGGTAGAGTAACGCAGGTAGAGTAACAGCTGTTTGTATTTCTGAGTGAGTTTATATTCATCAGACCATCTGATCCAGAGTGAATTACAGCAGTGCTTCACTCTCCACTCAAAGAATATCCCTAACCAGTGTGAAGAAATCCAGAAGAGTCCAGAGATCCTTCTAAAATCCTGTTCAATACTAAAGTCAGTACTGATACCAGAGACACAGATACTCAATACTCGGCAAATCCACTGCACTACACTACACTTCACACAACATTTAAGCAGGGTTAGGAGCTCCTGAAGGAGATGGGCTTCAGACTGTGTTGGAGAAAGTGAGCGAGTCGGGCGGTGGGATTTCTCCTTTTCTCCTACATGTTCTGAGGGCTGGGGGGTTCGAGCTGAGCTGTACCAGAGCTCAAATGGATCTGGTCCATTTTTTGCTTTGTAGGCCAGTGTTAAGGTTTTATATATTTAATATAATATATAATAATAAATGAATATTTTATGATTAATATTATTATTCTGACGGACTTTATCAGCTGTTGTTATCGTAAGTGAAATTTGAGTTCAGTGGTTTAAATACTGATCTGACTCAGCGTACAAAAGAGTCTTTTGTATGACAAAAATATGTGGAATTCATTTATATTCATTTATTATTAGAATATATCTGCCTTCTTATTCAACACAGGGAAACATATTTGGGAAACACAGACGTTTATATATGATTAAAAATCATTACTGACACAAAAACAGCAGCTTTACAGGAGAAGGAAAAACGGTCAGTGTAAATAACTGTGTTCATGGTCATTTTGGAGCATTTCTATTGGTCAATTCATCATGAAATTCTGTCAAATATATGTATGATCCAATTATTATGTATATGTATCTAATAAATGGTACTTTCAAGTAGCTCTAAAAGCTCCTCACAGAAAGTTCTTCACCTAATGGTGATGAAGACGCTGCCTGATGCCTGAGACACTGTTCTACCAGAGTTCTGAGAAGAGTTCGGCTCTAGAACCTGCTTTTAGAACCAGATCGTTAAAATGGTGGAGGGATAC
>NC_132895.1:140000-247500 GCF_030463535.1 Salminus brasiliensis
ATAGACACAGTATAGACACAGTGCAGACACAGTAAACAGTGCAGACAGTGCATGCACAGTAAAGACAGTGAAGACACAATGAAGACAGTGAAGACACAATGAAGACAGTGCATACACAGTGAAAACATAGTGAAGATAATGAAGACACAATGCAGACACAGTGAACACGCAGTAAATACGGTGCAGACACCGTGCAGACACAGTTAAGACACAGTGAAGACACGGTGCAGACACGGTGCAGACACAATGCAAACACAGTGCATACACAGTAAAGACAGTGAAGACACAATGAAGACAGTGCAGAAACAGTGAAGACAGTTCAGACACAATGAAGACAGTGCAGAAAAAGTGAAGACAAAGACAGAGCAGACAGTGAAGACACAGTGCAGACACAGTGAAGATGCAATGAAGACAGTGCATACACAGTGTAGACATAGTGAAGACAATGAATACAGTTCAGACACAGTGCAGGCACAGTGAAGAATCAGTAAACAGTGCAGACACAGTGAAGACAGTGCATACACAGTGAAGACATAGTGAAGACAATGAAGACAGTTTAGACACAGTGCAGGCACAGTGAAGAATCAGTAAACAGTGCAGACACAGTGAAGACAGTGCATACACAGTGAAGACATAGTGAAGACAATGAAGACAGTTTAGACACAGTGCAGGCACAGTGAAGAATCAGTAAACAGTGCAGACACAGTGAAGACAGTTAAGACACAATGAAGACAGTGCATACACAGTGAAGACAATGAAGACACAATGAAGACATAGTGAAGACAATGAAGACAGCTCAGACACAATGAAGAAGCAGTAAACACAGTGCATACACAGTGAAGACAGTAAAGACATAATGAAGACAGTTTAGACACAGTGAAGACAATGAAGACAGTGCAGACACAGTGAAAAAAGTGCAGACACAGTGAAGACAGTGCAGACACAATGAAGACATAGTGAAGACAATGAAGAAGCAGTAAACACAGTGCATACACAGTGAAGACAGTAAAGACACAATGAAGACAGTTTAGACAGTGCATACGCAGTGAAGACAATGAAGACAGCTCAGACACAATGAAGAAGCAGTAAACACAATGCATACACAGTGAAGACAGTAAAGACATAATGAAGACAGTTTAGACAGTGCATACACAGTGAAGACAATGAAGACAGTGCAGACACAGTGAAGACAGTGCAGACACAATGAAGACATAGTGAAGACAATGAAGACAGCTCAGACACAATGAAGAAGCAGTAAACACAGTGCATACACAGTGAAGACAATGAAGACACAGTGCAGACAGTGCATACACAGTAAAGACAGTGAAGACACAGTGAGGAAAAAGTAAAGACAGTGAAGACACAGGTGAAGACAGTGCAGACACAGTGAAGACACATTGCATACACAATGAAGACACAGTGAAGAGAGTGAAGACATCACAGATGCAGTTCAGGACCTGAAGTCTCCTGCGTGATGCACTGGCATGTCACTGAACACTGTATTTGTCTGTATGTTTTTGTTTACTGTTTGTTTTGGTGTTTATGTTTACATCAGCAGAACAAATAGTTGTTGTTGTTGAATGAAGGCTACTCATAACTGCAGGTTTTGTGGACTGTTTCTGCTCAGGAGGGAAGACCAGAACGAAAGATAAGTACAGGGTGGTCTACACAGACCACCAGCGACTGGAGCTGGAGAAGGAGTTCCACTACAGCAGATACATCACCATCAGGAGGAAAGCAGAACTGGCCACAGCGCTCAGCCTGTCGGAGAGGCAGGTCAGTCGGAGGCAGTCATTCGGACTGAAGCAATAGTTCATCAACTGATTCTCTCATTTCCACAGTCCTCCTTTGTCCTCCGCTGTCCTCAATCAGCCAGTACCACAAGCTCCCAGCTAGTTCTCCACACCAGACACACATATCATCATCATTCCTAACTTCTTTTGAAAACACAAATTCATTTTGGAGCATTTCTTTTGGCCCATTCATCATGAAAATCTGAGACAGTATAAAGAACAACTGTCAGATTCGTGTCATGGAGAAAAGAGAGAAAAGAGATCGGTTTCTGACCTAATTCTGTTTGTTTTTGGTTCAGGTCAAGATCTGGTTTCAGAACCGGAGGGCCAAAGAGAGGAAGATCAATAAAAAGAAGCTCCAGCAGCCCCAGGCAGCATCCACCACCACTCCCACTCCTCCCAGCTCAGCCCTTTCCAGTAATGCAGCCATGGTCTCCAGCAGCAGTGGCCTTGTATCGTCCTCCATGCCAATGACCATCAAAGAGGAGTACTGAGAGAACAGTGGGACAAAAAAACATGTCAACCCATGACTGCTTGAAGGCTGGAACGGGCCTGCAGGAAGCTGAATTCTGAATCCTGAACCAGATTTAAAACTATTAGGAGAAAACTGAATAGAATTCACTGAAAGTCATGTTGACTGTTAGTGGTTTGTCTGTTTGGGTGTATTTGTTTGTATTGTTAAAGCTACTGTTGCTCCATTGATTCTTCAGCCAGAAATATTCTGTAAATGATTTTAATTTAAATTCTGAAGTCCAATATTTGTATATTTTCAAAATAATTTCTATGAAATAAACTGTTGTGGCTTTACTGACTGTGTGGACTGTAGAAATAGAATGTCTGGAATACAAATACAGTAGTGTCATGAAAAAGAAATGCTGCTGTTTTAGCATATTTGCCACAGTTTCATATCTTCAAACAAAGGTTCTCTATTAACTCAAACACAAAATACAGTTTTAAATTGTCATTTCATTTATAAAGGAAGAAAGTTAGCCAAGAGCAGCTGATCCTGTTTCCAACAGTCATTTCCCCCTCAGTCGCAAATAAGTGAATTTACCAAGTTTAGTTGATGTGAATGTTTAGACTCCGTGGAAATATTAGTGATCAAGCATGGTCATTGAGGTCTCTGCTTTAACTGACCTCAATGACCATGCTTGATCACTAATATTTCCATGGAGTCTAAACATTCACATTTCTGCAAGGTCTCACCAAGCAGCACAAACTGGCTGATCACAAGAAACTTCAGAAGAGTCTGAAGAAAGACTAAAGAAATACATAAATATAGAAAGGGTTTCAGGGCCCACTGTCTAAATGTCAAGTCGTCAAATTTATTTGTGCAGCTTTTTATAACTGTTATTGTCAGAAAGCAGCTTTACATAATTAGTAATTAGTAAAAGACAACAACAACAGCGAGGAGGACCTCCCTCAGAGCTGGAGGAAGAAACCTTGGGAAGAACCAAGACTCACAGGGGGGACCCGACCCGTCCTCCTCTGATCAGAACTATTGATAAATTATTGATAAAAGTTACCAAACCATCAAAACTGTTGAAGTGCTATGATCATAATCATAATATAATAATCATGGTGTTGTAGAACTTAAATACAGTCATGGTAAAGGTGCATGTATTTGTCACTGTACAGTGTGGACTGTACAGCGAAATGTGTCCTCCGCATTTAACCCATCTGGTAGTGAACACACACACACATGTGTTAGGGGCAGTGAGTACACACACACACAGAGCGGTGGGCAGCCAACTCCAGCGCTGGGGAGCAGAGAGGGTAAAGGGCCTTGCTCAAGGACCCAACAGTGGCAGTTTGCCGAGCCCGGGAATCGAACCCACAACCCTGTTATCGATATCCCGGCGCTCTAACCGCTGAGCCACCACTGCCCCACTCATGGCAGGTGATGGTCAGAGTAATGAGAGGAATGATGGGTAATAGTGGTGATATTAATAGTGCAGATAGTTAAGAGTCCATTTAGGTTTAACATGGTCATTAAACAGGTAGCAGTGGTAGGAGGGTGTGCAGCTGGTCTGGCATGGGTGGTGGCGGGGACAGGGCCTGCTGCATGCAGGTAGAGGGGACCTCAGCGGTCAGTATTCCAGCAGGTCGGGCTGGGTGACCATTTACTGGGAGAAGGTAAAGAGACAGTTAGTTCTGAGAGGACTTTATAGAGATCAGAGAATGTTGATCAGTATCAGAGTGTGTCTGACGACTCCGGCAGGTCTGACTATAACAGCCTAATTAAAAGGAGAGAGCCAGAAGGTAACAGACTTGGGAGCTCCCTGAAACGCGTGTCCCGAACATTATCTGGAGGGTTATTCCAGAATTGGGGGGTTTTCTGAATTTTGGGAACTACCAAGAAGCAGCACCCTGAGATCCAAGTGTTCTTGATGGTTCATAATATATAATAAGATCTCGCAGGTACTGTGGAAGTGGGTAGAAGGCTTTCCTCCGCTGTTCTACAACCAAGTTATGTTCTAAAGCAGCTCCACTGTCATGATCTGCTGGGACTGACAACAATGAGGGTGAACACTCGCAGGGGACGGACCAAAGCGAGAGAGTTTATTAAATAATGAACCGGGCAGAACAAGATAATGCAGCAAAACGTTAACAGGAAGAATGTAGCACAGAAACACAAACGTGACAACATAAACTGGGCAAAGCAAAGGAGCACACCTGTGGCTGGTGAGAGACAAGGGCTACGCTAGCATGCCAGGGATGAGCCAGAACAATAACGCTAACCAAAACCTACAGGCCATGCCTGAGTGAACAGTGAAACACAAAAGGCCGCGCTAGTCAGGCGCTTCTGAACTAACTTGACTCCAGAGCTGAGGGAACCGCAAACAAACCCAAGCGACAGAACCGATACTACAATAGGGCGAGCTTCCCTGAATACTGGTGATACCTTGAGCCTGTACTTGAGCTAACGACGGTGACTAAGCTATGAGCACGAAGTTACGTGAGTTAAGCTCACTCACATGAACTAGCCCCTACAGATCCTTACGGTACACTCCGTCCTAGATAAGAGAGTCAGAACAGTTCAGCAGTTACACAGGATTCCCAAAGGCTGTCAATGAGCCCAACGGATCCAGTCACTGAGTCAACCTGCGTTAAACAGAGTTAATTCTCGGCACTGGCTGCTGCGCTAGCCCTCCTTAAATACATCAGCCACAGGTGGAACGTATTAACAAAGTGTGAACATAAACATACCAACTCAACCGTGAATCGTGAACATAACATGAACATAAGAGTCCTTTTCAACCTAATTGTTTTAGTTTTCTCGATCAGCGAGGCCAAATACACTGAGTGAGCTTTAATGAGCGCCTTTCAATATTGACTAAGGTCATTGGGGTTACTGAGCACTTTAGACAGTGTCGGGGGACAAATGAACATTTAGCCTAAGATGTAGCTCAAAGGAGATTAGATAATGATCTGATATTACTGAGCTCTGATCTAGAATATTTAGATGATCAATGCTAACACCCAGGGTCAGGACTAAATCTAGGGTATGATTACAGTAATGTGTGGGTTCAGTTACGGTTTGTGTGATTCTGACAGAATCTAAGACCGACGCCTGTTAATGGATCGTCTGCTTTTTCTAAATGAATATTAGTATATAATAAAGTATATAATAAAGTCTCCTACTATTATAACTTTGTTGCTGCACACTGCCAAGTCTGCAGCAAAGTCACTAAATTCTTTTAAAATTCAGAGTCTATAAATATTAATTAGTGTGAATGCATTTTTTTTTGTGGCTATGTACAGATTTATAACCTGCAGACGACACTTCATTTATTGTTAAATATTGGTCAAGTCCAGGTTTCAGTAAGGCAGAAAACATCTAGTTTCTGATCACGTACCTTTCGAGGTTAATGATCTAATATTAAGTAGACTGAGCTTTAGGTCTGAGGTGCTGCTGTTATCATTTAAATGTGTGAATTTAACCCTGATTCAATTATTAAAACGAGCAGATTTAGATATTCTGTATTTGGCTTTAATTCGGGCCACAGACACAGTCTTAATACGGTCTCAATCAATCATCAATTAAAATGTATTTCTATAGGATTTCTTTACAACAAATGTTGTCACAAGTAGCTTTAAACAGATCTGGGTCCGAGCCTCTTTAAAGCAGCTAGTGGTGATAGTGGCAAGGAAAAACATCCTCGGGTCGAGAGGAAGAAACCTTGAGAGGAACCAAGACTCAAAAGGGGAACCTGTCCGTCTCAGGTCGACACAGGAGCAGAATAAAAATCAGAACAGGAATAAAAACAACAATAAATTAAACTGAATTAAGAAAAAATTATAAATGTGGCATCAAGCCAAAAAAGATGAAAACGTGACGAGTGACTTGACGAGTGAGATGATGAAGTTCTGCAGGTAAACAGTCAGAAGCAAAGTCCTGCAGTGAGGTGAGGATGAGTCAATGCCAGGCCCCAGAGCAGGACAGCGGGCAACAGGGTAGTGGAGAGCCAGGTCAGGTGGTACTTGGAGAAGTTCTGCTCACCAAGACAGCGGTGATCATCCAAAAGTCAGTGAATCTGATATCCGGTTGAATCTGATCAACTTTAGTAAAAGCTGTTTTTTGGTGTTTACGTTGTTTTAGTTGCTTTACTGAAGTTCATTTGCAGTGAAATAACTTTGGTAGGTGAGTCTAAATCTGGTTCAGCACTGATAACCTGCTGTGTTGAATGAGTGTGAAGAGGCTGATAGAGGCAGTTCATTACCAGTATGAATCAGCCCATGGTAAACTCACTCACCCCTACTCATACTGAGGCTACCTGAAGCTGGAGCTGGATCACAGCTTCCTCAAGGGTCAAGCAGCCCGTCCTCTAAACATGCATTCTTTCTCACCCAGCAAAAACACTCCACTGACATGCCCCCTCTCAATATTCCAGTAGGCGGTGGGCCCCTCTATCCCACTGGTGTTCTTCATTGTCCTTCTAAAGACTTTCTAATTTAAAGCCTCTCTTCTGTGGGTGAACACCCCTAATTATCTAATCTTGTCAAAAACCCTCAATTGCTAAACATGAACCCCTTCAACCACACCCTTTGCATTTTACAATGGAGACTCCTCATGTGGAGCCCTTCAGTCTGGTTTCATCTGCTTTTCCCTCCGAGAGTCTATCCCTCTGCAGGCTCTGATACCCATGTCTTGCTTGCCTTGATGACCTTCTGTTGGACTGGAATTGTATTGTTTTATTTCATGAAGACACACCAGATCCTACAGATGCTGCTCTACTATTCACTATTAATGTGGCGTTTTCTTCCATAACTTTTTATTCATTGAAGCCATGTCTCATCACTCATCACTGGCTTCTGTGGGCTCTGAATGACATGTGAGTGTTCTGCATACTTTGTGGTAATGTACAGGTAATGTTCCCATTCTTACATTACTTTTAGCAGCTTAGGGACTTCTGGATCACAGTGTGATTCATGACATACTGGTCCTCTCAGGCAAACTAAACTTCAGCATAGTCCCAGACTTCAGAACAGTTATTTATTTAAAGTGGAAGTGGTCGAGAGTAATGTGCTGTAGAAGAGTTCACTTTCAGCACCTGAGATTCTCTGATGCTCATGGAGGTCCCACCTCATTACTTACAGGACTTGCTGACGTTGTGATGGCTTTCACAGGTCTTGTGAAGTTCATGCCTCGATAGGTCAGAGCTGTTTTAGTGGCAGGAGGGGGGTCTACACAATATTAGGCAGGTGGTTTTAATGATATGACTGATGGTGTAGAACCATACTGTGTACAAAAGGCTTTCCACCGATACAAAGAAGGCTTTAACCATTCTGTAAGTTCATGGTTATCAACAGATCACTGTTTTTACTAAGGAAGGCAGAACACTAACTCTTCTCACAGTCTGAGCGACACTGGCCTCTGTGTTGGACAGCCTTTACTCTGGGAGTTGAAGCTGCTTGAGGAATAAGAGTGAGAGAGCAGCCCTGTGGTTCAAGGAGGAGTTTGGCCTGTTTGCACAGTGTAACGACCAGGCCGGATAAGAGACAACTGCATGCTGGGTAACAGCGGAGTCATTTCAATACGGATCCCACTCAGGCCTCCTTATCAGCGCTGTGGTGGAGAGATGCAGGCAGAGAGAGGCAGCAGGAGTATCGGCGCCCAGCACCGCCGGAGCGAAGCCTGTTTACCAACCCAGTTAGCTCAACCAGGGCGCGGCGTCCAAAGGGCAAGGTGAACCGGGTTTGTGAGCAAACACAACAGAGCGACCCATCTGCCCGATCTGCCCAGCAGAATCCCCTACTGACACACGGAGGAGTGAGGACTCGCCGCTTCCAGAATGATAGCATTTGGTTTGAGGATTTCAGTTACTGATCATATTCATGTCTAACTGATTTAGAGCTGTACAGAACTAACCGGCTTTCAGAAAGCCCAGCCTGAGCTGATCAGAACTAAACCTCAGAACTCCTGTGTAAACCCTGTGTAAATATTACTGAACTGTATTCATGTGTTCAGAAGATCAGAGCTGGTGTAAACACTTGAGTCAGCGCTGGACTGATGTCAGACCTCATCAGAACTCAACACAGAGAGGCCTCAGTGTGGCGTTTAATGCTAATGCTAATGTTAATGCTCAGCTAAACATGTTAAAGCTTCTATTTTTGAGTCAATAGTGTAAACACTCTGAACCTCCCAGCGCATCCCAGTGCCTCCCAGTGCATCCCAGTGCATCACAGTGCGTCCCAGTGCACTCGTACACTACACACTCCTACACTATACAGTTCTACACTATACAGACCTACACTATACAGTCCTACACTCCTACACTACACACTCCTACACTATACAGTTCTACACTATACAGTCCTACACTCCTACACTACACACTCCTACACTATACAGTCCTACACTCCTACACTACACACTCCTACACTATACAGTCCTACACTCCTACACTACACACTCCTACACTATACAGTTCTACACTATACAGACCTACACTATACAGTCCTACACTATACAGTTCTACACTATACAGACCTACACTATACAGTCCTACACTCCTACACTACACACTCCTACACTACACATTCCTACACTATACATTCATACACTCATACACTACACACTCCTACACTCCTACACTTTCCACTCCTACACCCTCCACTCCTATACCCTCTACTCCTCCACTCCTATATCCTACACTCTGAAATAGCATTTTCTCTCCATGTCCCTAAATCTACTACTACTAATATCAATTATAATATTCATAATAATAATACATTAAACTTTAATTATAATCTTAACCCAACAAGTAAACCTAACCCTAAGTCTGATCCTTTTTCTCACCTAAATAGTGGTTCTAATACTGGTACAGAGTACCTGAAAATTTTAGTACTATGCAGAACCATCTATCCTTAGGCTTAACCTAAATTTATATGTAGACCTTATACGTAGAGTTCCAGCAGAGAGCTAAGGAAGTGGATTTTGGTCTTTTTCCTGTATCCCGTCAGGAGCTTGTTTGGGAATTTTGTGAATAAATAATAAAACCCAAACTGGGCTGAACGTTCTGCTGCAGGGCTTGGAGGTGCTGTGGGTTCTGTAGCATAGTAATGTTTCATAGGAAAAACACTGTGCTGGAATGGTGGTAAATCATAAATAATGACCTTTGGTCAGTGTCGGGTGTGTCGACCCAGAAACAGCCCTGACATCAGAAACTGCTCTCCAGCTTCCCTCCATCTACACCTCGCTCAGGTCAGCTCAGCTCACAGTGTTTAGCGCACAGTAAATGTGTGTTCTAATCTTCACACTGTATAGATCACAGTCTGATCTTAGACAGGTTACAGCTAATTTCTAAATGGTTACATCTGTCTGAACAGTCAGCAGAGGCTTTTTTAAGGTGACATGTTAAATAAAAACAGGTGCGCTGGACTAATGGACACCAATGTTTAAAAATCCGGTCCCAGACAGTACTGCTGTTGTGGGTTTATAGTAGTAATAATGATAATAGTAACAGCTTTGTAGCCAGACGCAGTTTTGGAAAAGTGTATAAAAGTGTGTAATTACAGCTTTTCTTAAACACGCCTAAAAGTAATTTCTCATAATAAAAAAAAAAGAAATCGATTCTGATTCGTGTCAGCTTTAATTCACTGAGTCTATCAGAGAGCTAAACGTCAGGTGTGTGTAAATACATCAGTATGTAATGTAGTTATATCATGTAAAAGAGAGAATGTAATTGTTGATGGTTAAAGTGGAGTTTGTTAACGTTGATGCGGACGAGTGTTTCTGACTCATTTCTAGATGTTCGGATTTAATCATTATTGATCTCTAATAAATTGAGATAAATCAAACACACACACACACACACGCACACACACACACACTGTTGCTCCTGCTTCTGTAATCACACACACCTGATCTCACAGTGCTGTGTTTCTGGTAAACACAGCATTAATTGTTAAAACAGTGGGACGAGCTTTTCCCCCAGCGGGTCATAAAGTTTATGGAGGAGGGGTCATAAAAATATCCTCACCACAGAAACACAAACACGCAGAGCACCCGGTTCTTAACCGCCCGGCCTGCAGAGGAACATGTGAAGAGACATCAGTGTTTCAGCTGTTAACCCTTTAAACAGCAGCAGAACGCAGTCATTTCCCAGCCGAACACACCAGCATTGCACTAACGCTACATTAACACTGTATTAACACTGCACTACACTAATACTCTACATTAACACTACACTAACACTACATTAACACTGCACTACACTAATGCTCTACATTAACACTACATTAACACTACATCACTGCTACATTAACAGTACACTAACACTACATTAACACTACACTACACTAACACTACATTAACACTGCACTACACTAATACTCTACATTAACACTACACTAACACTACATTAACACTGCACTACACTAATACTCTACATTAACACTACATTAACACTACATCACTGCTACATTAACAGTACACTAACACTACATTAACACTGCACTACACTAATACTCTACATTAACACTACACTAACACTACATTAACACTACACTACACTAACACTACATTAACACTGCACTACACTAATACTCTACATTAACACTACACTAACACTACATTAACACTGCACTACACTAATACTCTACATTAACACTACATTAACACTACATCACTGCTACATTAACAGTACACTAACACTACATTAACACTGCACTACACTAATACTCTACATTAACACTACACTAACACTACATTAACACTACACTACACTAACACTACATTAACACTGCACTACATTAATACTCTACATCAACACTACACTAACACTACATTAACACTACACTACACTAACACTACATTAACACTACACTACACTAACACTACATTAACACTGCACTACACTAATACTCTACATTAACACTACATTAACACTACATCACTGCTACATTAACAGTACACTAACACTACATTAACACTACATCACTGCTACATTAACAGTACACTAACACTACATTAACACTACATCACTGCTACATTAACAGTACACTAACACTACATTAACACTACATTACTGCTACATTAACAGTACACTAACACTACATTAACACTACATTACTGCTACATTAACAGTACACTAACACTACATTAACACTACATCACTGCTACATTAACAATACACTAACGGAACATTAACACTACATTAATGCTACATTAACAGTACATGAATGCTACATTAATGTTAGATAAACACTACATTAACACTACATTAACACTACATTAATGCTACATTAACAGTACACTAGCACTACAATAACAGTACGATAATGCTACATTAACGCTACATTAATGCTACATAAACACTACATTAATGCTACATTAACACTACATTAATGCTACATTAACACTACATTAATGCTACATTAACAGTATACTAATGCTACATAAACACTACATTAACACTACACTAACACTACAATAACGCTACATTAACACTACATTAATGCTACATTAACAGTACACTAGCACTACATTAACACTACATTAATGCTACATTAACACTACATTAATGCTACATTAACAGTACACTAGCACTACATTAACAGTATGATAACGCTACATTAACACTACATTAATGCTACATTAACAGTACATTAATGCTATATTAACACTACATTAACAGTACACTAATGCTACATTAACACTACATTAATGCTACATTAATGCTACAGTAACAGTAAATTAACAGTACACTAACAGTACACTAACACTACATTAACACTACATTAGCACTACAATAACACTACATTAATGCTATATTAACAGTAAATGAACAGTACACTCACACTACATTAACGCTACATTAACAGTACACTAACACTACATTAACACTACATTACTGCTACATTAACAGTACACTAATGCTACATTAACACTACATTAGTGCTACACTAACAGTACACTAACGCTACATTAACACCACATTACTGCTACATTACCAGTACAATAACACTACATTACTGCTACATTAACAGTACACTAACACTACATTAACACTACATTACTGCTACATTAACAGTACACTAATGCTACATTAACACTACATTAGTGCTACACTAACAGTACACTAACGCTACATTAACACCACATTACTGCTACATTAACAGTACAATAACACTACATTAATGCTACATTAACACTACATTAACAATACACTAATGCAACATTAACACTACATTAATGCTACATTAACAGTAAATTAACAGTACACTAACACTACACTAACACTACATTAACAGTACACTAATTTAGAGGTATCTTTAAATTATGAATCTATTCAATCTAGCTGAGGTTATTCTTAAGTAAACACCAAAGCACTTTTGTAAGTCGCTCTGGAGAAGAGTGTCTGCTAATTGCCTTAAATGTAAATGTAAATGTGTCGCTACTTGACTATGAGGGTGAACACTCGCAGGGAATGGCTCGATGCGAGAACATTTATTAGAACAATAAACGGGGTAAACACAAGAAAAAACAGTAAATTTACAGGGAAAAAGAATAAAACGAAATATAACCGTGACAACGAAACTTGGGCAAATCATAAGACGCACACCTGAGGCTAGAGGGAATCCAGGAGCTAGGCTAGCGTGCCGGGAATGAGTGGGAAGAATAACGCTAACCAAGACCTACAGGCAGTGCCTGGGGAAACTAGGAAAACCCAAAGCTGCGCTCGTCAGGCGCTAGGGAACTTACGTGACTAGAGAGCTGAGAGATCAGCTGCTGATCAGCTGCTGAACCCATCCATGAATGGTGCTACAAAAGAGAACCTGGATAGAGGTGGTGAGGGTAAGTGATGTGATGGTGAGAGATGGTGAGAGATGGTGAAGGTGGTGAGGGTGAGTGATGTGATGGTGAGAGATGGTGAGAGACGGTGAAGGTGGTGAGGGTGAGTGATGTGATGGTGAGAGATGGTGAAGGTGGTGAGGGTGAGTGATGTGATGGTGAGAAATGGTGAAGGTGGTGAGGGTAAGTGATGTGATGGTGAGAGATGGTGAAGGTGGTGAGGGTGAGTGATGTGATGGTGAGAGATGGTGAGAGATGGTGAAGGTGGTGAGGGTGAATGATGTGATGGTGAGAGATGGTGAGAGATGGTGAAGGTGGTAAGGGTGAGTGATGTGATGGTGAGAGATGGTGAAGGCAAAGGTGGTGAGGGTGAGTGATGTGATGGTGAGAGATGGTGAAGGTGGTGAGGGTGAGTGATGTGATGGTGAGAAATGGTGAAGGTGGTGAGGGTAAGTGATGTGATGGTGAGAGATGGTGAAGGTGGTGAGGGTGAGTGATGTGATGGTGAGAGATAGTAAGAGATGGTGAAGGTGGTGAGGGTGAGTGATGTGATGGTGAGAGATGGTGAGAGATGGTGAAGGTGGTGAGGGTAAGTGATGTGATGGTGAGAGATGGTGAAGGTGGTGCGGGTGAGTGATGTGATGGTGAGAAATGGTGAAGGTGGTGCGGGTGAGTGATGTGATGGTGAGAAATGGTGAAGGTGGTGAGGGTGAGTGATGTGATGGTGAGAGATAGTAAGAGATGGTGAAGGTGGTGAGGGTGAGTGATGTGATGGTGAGAGATGGTGAAGGTGGTGCGGGTGAGTGATGTGATGGTGAGAAATGGTGAAGGTGGTGAGGGTGAGTGATGTGATGGTGAGAGATAGTAAGAGATGGTGAAGGTGGTGAGGGTGAGTGATGTGATGGTGAGAGATGGTGAGAGATGGTGAAGGTGGTGAGGGTAAGTGATGTGATGGTGAGAGATGGTGAAGGTGGTGAGGGTGAGTGATGTGATGGTGAGAGATGGTGAAGGTGGTGAGGGTGAGTGATGTGATGGTGAGAAATGGTGAAGGTGGTGAGGGTGAGTGATGTGATGGTGAGAAATGGTGAAGGTGGTGCGGGTGAGTGATGTGATGGTGAGAAATGGTGAAGGTGGTGAGGGTGAGTGATGTGATGGTGAGAGATAGTAAGAGATGGTGAAGGTGGTGAGGGTGAGTGATGTGATGGTGAGAGATGGTGAAGGTGGTGCGGGTGAGTGATGTGATGGTGAGAAATGGTGAAGGTGGTGAGGGTGAGTGATGTGATGGTGAGAGATAGTAAGAGATGGTGAAGGTGGTGAGGGTGAGTGATGTGATGGTGAGAGATGGTGAAGGTGGTGCGGGTGAGTGATGTGATGGTGAGAAATGGTGAAGGTGGTGAGGGTGAGTGATGTGATGGTGAGAGATAGTAAGAGATGGTGAAGGTGGTGAGGGTGAGTGATGTGATGGTGAGAGATGGTGAAGGTGGTGCGGGTGAGTGATGTGATGGTGAGAAATGGTGAAGGTGGTGAGGGTGAGTGATGTGATGGTGAGAGATAGTAAGAGATGGTGAAGGTGGTGAGGGTGAGTGATGTGATGGTGAGAGATGGTGAGAGATGGTGAAGGTGGTGAGGGTGAGTGATGTGATGGTGAGAGATGGTGAAGGTGGTGAGGGTGAGTGATGTGATGGTGAGAGATGGTGAAGGTGGTGAGGGTGAGTGATGTGATGGTGAGAGATGGTGAAGGTGGTGAGGGTGAGTGATGTGATGGTGAGAAATGGTGAGAGATGGTGAAGGTGGTGAGGGTGAGTGATGTGATGGTGAGAGATGGTGAGAGATGGTGAAGGTGGTGAGGGTAAGTGATGTGATGGTGAGAGATGGTGAAGGTGGTGAGGGTGAGTGATGTGATGGTGAGAAATGGTGAAGGTGGTGAGGGTGAGTTATGTGATGGTGAGAGATAGTAAGAGATGGTGAAGGTGGTGAGGGTGAGTGATGTGATGGTGAGAGATGGTGAAGGTGGTGCGGGTGAGTGATGTGATGGTGAGAAATGGTGAAGGTGGTGAGGGTGAGTGATGTGATGGTGAGAGATAGTAAGAGATGGTGAAGGTGGTGAGGGTGAGTGATGTGATGGTGAGAGATGGTGAGAGATGGTGAAGGTGGTGAGGGTGAGTGATGTGATGGTGAGAGATGGTGAAGGTGGTGAGGGTGAGTGATGTGATGGTGAGAGATGGTGAAGGTGGTGAGGGTGAGTGATGTGATGGTGAGAGATGGTGAAGGTGGTGAGGGTGAGTGATGTGATGGTGAGAAATGGTGAGAGATGGTGAAGGTGGTGAGGGTGAGTGATGTGATGGTGAGAGATGGTGAAGGTGGTGAGGGTGAGTGATGTGATGGTGAGAGATGGTGAGAGATGGTGAAGGTGGTGAGGGTAAGTGATGTGATGGTGAGAGATGGTGAAGGTGGTGAGGGTGAGTGATGTGATGGTGAGAGATGGTGAAGGTGGTGAGGGTGAGTGATGTGATGGTGAGAAATGGTGAAGGTGGTGAGGGTAAGTGATGTGATGGTGAGAGATGGTGAAGGTGGTGAGGGTGAGTAATGTGATGGTGAGAGATGGTGAAGGTGGTGAGGGTGAGTGATGTGATGGTGAGAAATGGTGAAGGTGGTGAGGGTGAGTGATGTGATGGTGAGAAATGGTGAAGGTGGTGAGGGTGAGTGATGTGATGGTGAGAGATGGTGAAGGTGGTAAGGGTGAGTGATGTGATGGTGAGAGATGGTGAAGGTGGTGAGGGTGAGTGATGTGATGGTGAGAGATGGTGAGAGATGGTGAAGGTGGTGAGGGTGAGTGATGTGATGGTGAGAGATGGTGAAGGTGGTGAGGGTGAGTGATGTGATGGTGAGAAATGGTGAAGGTGGTGAGGGTGAGTGATGTGATGGTGAGAGATAGTAAGAGATGGTGAAGGTGGTGAGGGTGAGTGATGTGATGGTGAGAGATGGTGAAGGTGGTGCGGGTGAGTGATGTGATGGTGAGAAATGGTGAAGGTGGTGAGGGTGAGTGATGTGATGGTGAGAGATAGTAAGAGATGGTGAAGGTGGTGAGGGTGAGTGATGTGATGGTGAGAGATGGTGAAGGTGGTGCGGGTGAGTGATGTGATGGTGAGAAATGGTGAAGGTGGTGAGGGTGAGTAATGTGATGGTGAGAGATAGTAAGAGATGGTGAAGGTGGTGAGGGTGAGTGATGTGATGGTGAGAGATGGTGAGAGATGGTGAAGGTGGTGAGGGTAAGTGATGTGATGGTGAGAGATGGTGAAGGTGGTGAGGGTGAGTGATGTGATGGTGAGAGATGGTGAAGGTGGTGAGGGTGAGTGATGTGATGGTGAGAAATGGTGAAGGAGGTGAGGGTGAGTGATGTGATGGTGAGAAATGGTGAAGGTGGTGAGGGTGAGTGATGTGATGGTGAGAAATGGTGAAGGTGGTGAGGGTGAGTGATGTGATGGTGAGAGATGGTGAGAGATGGTGAAGGTGGTAAGGGTGAGTGATGTGATGGTGAGAGATGGTGAAGGTGGTGCGGGTGAGTGATGTGATGGTGAGAAATGGTGAAGGTGGTGAGGGTGAGTGATGTGATGGTGAGAGATAGTAAGAGATGGTGAAGGTGGTGAGGGTGAGTGATGTGATGGTGAGAGATGGTGAGAGATGGTGAAGGTGGTGAGGGTGAGTGATGTGATGGTGAGAGATGGTGAGAGATGGTGAAGGTGGTGAGGGTGAGTGATGTGATGGTGAAGATGGTAAGGGTGAAGGTGGTGAAGGTGATTGATGTGATGGTGAGAGATTTTAAGGGTAAAGGTGGTGAAGGTGATTGATGTGATGGTGAGAGATGGTGAAGGTGGAGGCAAGCACTGGACTGGTCATACTGGAGTCTAATGAGCCTCTGGGAGGCTGTTATATAGCTGTGTGTTTATGAGGCAGTTTTACCATAAAGTCTCATTTACAGTCTCCTCCTGCTCCCAGTTTCCTCCATACTGCTGAGATTTATTCTGAATAAACACTGCAGCTGTAAAGCGATAGCGGTCCGAATGCACGACAGATAGGTATAAGTGCCTGTGCTTCAGAAACTGCTGGCATTTCCCCATAAACCTTCAGATACCTGTACACCTTTATTACCCAGCATTGCCCACATAAACTGATCCTTTAATAACAATAATGACTTATAATTACCATAGCAATTACTAATAGTTATAATAAACGTTGACATTTATGAACAGAACAAACTGTAATATTCAGAGTTGAGACTGGAAAATCTGTGCTGTAATAAAAACTAATAAAGAATGTGGGTACAGCAGCGGAGCTGACCTGAACACACTGGTACGTGCAAGGAACCTTGGGGTGTCCTAGAGGTTCCAGATGGTTCAGTTCTTGGCAGTGAACAACGGTGTAGAGGCTCCTTAAGTACCCCCAGTCCCAGGTGAAACACATGAACCAAACAATGAACATGAATCGACTCAAACAAACAGGAAGTCCTTATTTGGGCCTGTGGGCGATGGCTCGGGATCGCTCCGGGGGAGGGCAAGATACTGAGTGCCTGACAGTAACACGCTGTTATTGAGCTACACACCCCAGTCGACACTGGGGTAAACAGAAATTAAAGACTGATTAGTGTCTTAACTTTCTCTAGATACTACTACTACTAATAATAATAATAATAATCTGATTCTGAATAATAATAATATTAACAACAGTATCATGTTTTTGCATCAATCTCCCTCCAAATGGGGTTCAAGACTGGTTTGTGTTCACTAGACTCTTGACTCTTTATATGCATGCGGGACAAGGCATTGGCTGTGGTGTTGCAAAAATGTGAAATGTTTGTGAAAAGAAAGACGGGGGTTTAATTGCTTAACTGATTGAAAATATTCAAGGTTTCTATGATCTGTGAGTATGAGAAAGGGATTGGCTAGCACCCTCTAGCCAATGACGCCACTCCTTTAAAGCTAGTGTATTGTTCCTATGCCTCAATGTATCTCAGCAAAGGATAGTTTAACACTACAGGGAATAATACATTGTGTACCATCATTTAATGAATACTTTTCAAAATATGTCGTGTGTTTTTTTTAAATGTCAATATTAAAATTTAATTCTGTATGTATAATTTCAAAACATGGTCAGTTTTAACAATATATATTTTTCAGAAACGATCAACTCTGAATTATACTTGTATGTCTTTTAAAATATATGAATTGTATTTAAATATTTTTCAAAATATGTAAGGATTGAGATTAAATGTAATTCAATTTGAAATATAGATTTAACTCTGGTAGACGTTGGTAATGTGCTGTAAACAGTGAGGAGTCTGCACGGGTTTGAAAGAGAAAGCGCTGTGTTCAGGATGTTCCTCCACTTCACTAGATCACTGATGACAGTTTTAGATCAGCAGATCCAGAGTTTCACTGCAAAACATGAACATTCAGTTCCTCACCATGGGGTGAACGCATCACCGTCTTCATCTTCTTCATCATCATCAGCAGCAGCAGCAGCAGCTCCTTTGTTTTTTTAACAGGGGGGCGATTATTTACGAGAGCAAATGTTCCACTGAAGTCATAAATGAAAATGTGAGATGAGGAGAAACAGAACTGATCGGCAGTTTGTTTGTGTTTGAATATCTGAGGTGTGATGAGTGTGTGCTGCGGAGAGAGAGGGTGGAGAGACCTCTGAAAGTAAAGGTGTTTTATGAGGTTCTCTGTCACCTGTCTGATTCTCGGTCACCTGTGTGTAGATGATTAACTCCAGCAGAGCAGTAAAGCTGCAGATTATGGACAGGCTGATCATGTCGGGTTGTAAAGATCTGTGGTTTATGGTTCTCTGTGAGGTCTCATCTTGACACAATTTGCATGCAGGTCTTCGTTCCTGCTCTTCTGACCCAGCGGCTCTTTTTTGAGAGGGTTCTAACTGACATGGGGAACCTATCATATCTACTTTTACAGGTTTGGTTCTGTTTTACATTCATATCTCACAGAATGCATTTATCCAGTCTAGAACATTTTTAGAATAACAGGAAGAACCTACTTGTTGATCATCTCAATAACGGTTCCTCAGCGGTTCTCTGATTATCCTCAGTTAATCCTGCTGGTAATTATTACAATCTCTCAGTTCAGGGAATCAGCTCTAACGAGCCACCGCCAGCCTCAGTCCCAAAACTACACAGTTCTGTGTCGGCAGTCTGGGACTGAAGGGGCTGATGATGTTGTATAGATCAATCTTCTAAATAAACAAACAAGTAAACAACTGAGTCTCTGTGTGTGTGTATGTTTAATTCATGTGTTTATGTTTCAGTCATCAAGCCATATTACGTTTAATTACTTTTTGCCAAATTTATCAAATTAAACAACAAAAAAAGAAAGAAATGTAGATATGTTGTTTTACTAGTTTTAAAGTAAGTAAATAAATAGTCCAAACTATTTAAACACTTAAAATAATAACAGCATACTTTATAAACACATTTAATGATTTATTATCAAACTGATATTTACTCCAGTTATTTAGATTTCTTAAAAGAAAGGCAACCCATTTTTATTATAGCAACATTTCTTGAGTAATATATATATATTTAAGATTTCATCAGTCACACAAAACTCCCATACATCCTGAAACTGTGACACGATATAAAGAAAGATGGTCAGATTCACATTCTGGAGAAAAAAGTGAAGAAACATCAGAAATGGAGATACAAGGTTTAACGGGTGAAATGTAAGAGAGCACTTCTGGAATGTGTATCAGTTTATTTATTTAACTGTTTACTGAAGATAAACCTATTTATTTCTCATAGGTTCTTTATTTAAAATGAGGTTGTCACGGCCTGGTGGAGTTCGGAGGCGGAGGGGGAGGCGGAGGGGGAGGCAGAGGGGGAGGCGTATTTATTAAAAAAAGGGAAACAAAACAGAACAAACAGGATAAGCAAACCTTACAAGCACTAAAACTAACAAACAGACAGAACCAGACCAAGCCAAAAAAAACGCCAACTGACATGGAAACATACATTTAACACAAGAACAGACAAAGCAAGGCTGGAACACAGACAGAGAGGAGCACATGGAGCTAACAAGGGGGTGTGGCTAGGACAGAGACACAGGTGGGAACATTAAGGAACAGGCGGGACTAGAAAGACAAAAACAAACAGAGCCAGGTGAGGTCAGACACAGACACAGGCATGACAGAGGCAGGATTTACAGTAAAACCAGCAAAGCAAATAGAAACAACAGCAATAATAATAATAATAATAATAATAATAATCAGAAGAAGAAGAAGAAAGGCTGGTGTTTGGTGACAGAAATAAGCACACATTATATAAAGATATAAAACAGGGCTGTGAGGTTCAAAATAATTTACACTTAAACTCTATTCACACCCAGCTTTAACTATTTAATAACACACACACACATTATAACACATACACATTCTTTATATTTCGTGTTACAGGTAATGATGATGGTGGTGAAGGTAAGGATGGTGGTGATGGTGGTGGTGGTGATGATGATGATGATGGTGATCGGTTCTTCAGAAGAGGCCCAAGCTGCTCTGAAGGAGAAATGTCAGACTAAAGAGAATAAATCACTTTACACATAAACACTTCTGCCTTCTTCATACACACACACACACACACACACACACAAAATACTAGTACTGAGGTAGCATTTCAGAGGAATTAAAATCTAAGTCAACTTTCAAATATAAAGATTTAAAGATTTCAGTATACGGTTCCTACACACCTTCACCAATAATAACACTTTTATTCAGTATGAAGTTCTAATAACATCAATATCCAGTATGAAGCTCTAATAGCATTATTATCCAGTATGAAGCTCTAATAGCATTAATATCCAGTATGAAGCTCTAATAGCATTAATATCCAGTATAAAGTTCTAATAACATTAATATCCAGTATAAAGCTCTAATAGCATTAATATCCAGTATGAAGTTCTAATATCATTAATATCCAGTATGAAGTTCTAATAACATCAATATCCAGTATGAAGCTCTAATAGCATTAATATCCAGTATGAAGCTTTAATAGCATTAATATCCAGTATGAAGTTCTAATAACATTAATATCCAGTATGAAGCTCTAATATCATTAATATCCAGTATGAAACTCTAATATCATTAATATCCAGTTTAAAGCTCTAATATCATTCATATTCAGTATGAAGTTCTAATAACAATAATATCCAGTATGAAGCTCTAATAACATTAATATCCAGTATGAAGCTCTAATAACATTAATATTCACTATGAAGTTCTAATATCATTAATATCCAGTATGAAACTCTAACATCATTAATATCCAGTATAAAGCTCTAATATCATTCATATTCAGTATGAAGTTCTAATAACATTAATATCCAGTATGAAGCTCTAATATCATTAATATCCAGTGTGAAGTTATAATAACATTAATATCCAGTATGAAGTTATAATAACATTAATATCCAGTATGAAGTTATAATAACATTAATATCCAGTATGAAGTGCTGATAACATTAATACCCAGTATGAAGTTCTAATAACATTAATATCTAGTATGAAACTCTAATATCATTAATATCCAGTATGAAGCTCTAATAACATTAATATCCAGTATAATGCTCTAATAACATTAATATCCAGTTAGAAGCTATAATGACATTAATATTCAGTATGAAGCTCTAATAACATTAATATCCAGTATGAAGTTCTAATAACATTAATATCCAGTATAAAGCTCTAATAAGATTAATATTCAGTATGAAGCCCTAATAACATTAATATCCAGTATGAAGTTATAATAACATTACTATCCAGTATGAAGTGCTAATAACATTAATACCCAGTATGAAGTTCTAAGATCATTCATATCCAGTGTAAAGCTTTAATAACATTAATATCCAGTATGAAGTTCTAATAACATCAATATCCAGAATGAAGCTCTAATAACATTAATATCCAGTATGAAGTTCTAATATAATTTATATCCAGTATGAAACTCTAATATCATTCATATCCAGTATGAAGTTCTAATAACATTATTATCCAGTATGAAGTTCTAATATCATTAATATCCAGTATGAAGTTCTAATATCATTAATATCCAGTATGAAACTCTAATATCATTAATATCCAGTTTAAAGCTCTAATATCATTCATATTCAGTATGAAGTTCTAATAACATTAATATCCAGTATGAAGCTCTAATATCATTAATATCCAGTATGAAGCTCTAATAACATTAATATCCAGTATAAAGCTCTAATAACATTAATATCCAGTTAGAAGCTCTAATAACATTAATATCCAGTTAGAAGCTATAATGACATTAATATTCAGTATGAAGCTCTAATAACATTAATATCCAGTATGAAGTTCTAATAACATTAATACCCAGTATGAAGTTCTAATGACATTAATATCCAGTATAAAGCTCTAATAACATTAATATTCAGTATGAAGCACTAATAACATTAATATCCAGTATGAAGTTCTAATAACATTACTATCCAGTATGAAGTGCTAATAACATTAATACCCAGTATGAAGTTCTAAGATCATTCATATCCAGTGTAAAGCTTTAATAACATTAATATCCAGTATGAAGTTCTAATAACATCAATATCCAGAATGAAGCTCTAATAACATTAATATCCAGTATGAAGTTCTAATATAATTTATATCCAGTATGAAACTCTAATATCATTCATATCAAGTATGAAGTTCTAATAACATTATTATCCAGTATGAAGTTCTAATATCATTAATATCCAGTATGAAACTCTAATATCATTAATATCCAGTTTAAAGCTCTAATATCATTCATATTCAGTATGAAGTTCTAATAACATTAATATCCAGTATGAAGCTCTAATAACATTAATATCCAGTATAAAGCTCTAATAACATTAATATCCAGTTAGAAGCTCTAATAACATTAATATCCAGTTAGAAGCTATAATGACATTAATATTCAGTATGAAGCTCTAATAACATTAATATCCAGTATGAAGTTCTAATAACATTAATACCCAGTATGAAGTTCTAATAACATTAATATCCAGTATAAAGCTCTAATAACATTAATATTCAGTATGAAGCTCTAATAACATTAATATCCAGTATGAAGTTCTAATAACATTACTATCCAGTATGAAGTGCTAATAACATTAATACCCAGTATGAAGTTCTAAGATCATTCATATCCAGTGTAAAGCTTTAATAACATTAATATCCAGTATGAAGTTCTAATAACATCAATATCCAGAATGAAGCTCTAATAACATTAATATCCAGTATGAAGTTCTAATATAATTTATATCCAGTATGAAACTCTAATATCATTCATATCCAGTATGAAGTTCTAATAACATTATTATCCAGTATGAAGTTCTAATATCATTAATATCCAGTATGAAACTCTAATATCATTAATATCCAGTTTAAAGCTCTAATATCATTCATATTCAGTATGAAGTTCTAATAACATTAATATCCAGTATGAAGCTCTAATATCATTAATATCCAGTATGAAGCTCTAATAACATTAATATCCAGTATGAAACTCTAATAACATTAATATTAAGTATGAAGCTATAATAACATTAATATCCAGTATGAAGTTCTAATAACATTACTATCCAGTATGAAGTGCTAATAACATTAATACCCAGTATGAAGTTCTAATAACATTAATATCCAGTATGAAACTCTAATATCATTAATATCCAGTATAAAGCTCTAATATCATTAATATCCAGTATGAAGTTCTAATATCATTCATATCCAGTGTAAAGCTCTAATAACATTAATATCCAGTATAAAGCTCTAATAACATTAATATCCAGTTAGAAGCTATAATAACATTAATATTCAGTATGAAGCTCTAATAACATTAATATCCAGTATGAAGTTCTAATAACATTACTATCCAGTATGAAGTGCTAATAACATTAATACCCAGTATGAAGTTTTAATATCATTCATATCCAGTGTAAAGCTTTAATAACATTAATATCCAGTATGAAGTTCAAATAACATCAATATCCAGAATGAAGCTCTAATAACATTAATATCCAGTATGAAGTTCTAATATAATTTATATCCAGTATGAAACTCTAATATCATTAATATCCAGGATAAAGCTCTAATAACATTAATATACAGTATGAAGTTCTAATATCATTTATATCCAGTATGAAACTCTAATAACATTAATTTCCAGTATGAAGCTCTAATAACATTAATATCCAGTATGAAGTTCTAATAACATTAATATCCAGTATAAAGCTCTAATAACATTAATATCCAGTATGAAACTCTAATATCATTAATATCCAGTTTAAAGCTCTAATATCTTTCATATTCAGTATGAATTTCTAATAACATTAATACCCAGTATGAAGCTCTAATAACATTAATATTCAGTATAAAGCTCTAATAACATTAATATCCAGTTAGAAGCTATAATAACATTAATATTCAGTATGAAGCTCTAATAACATTAATATCCAGTATGAAGTTCTAATAACATTACTATCCAGTATGAAGTGCTAATAACATTAATACCCAGTATGAAGTTCTAATATCATTCATATCCAGTGTAAAGCTTTAATAACATTAATATCCAGTATGAAGTTCAAATAACATCAATATCCAGAATGAAGCTCTAATAACATTAATATCCAGTATGAAGTTCAAATAACATCAATATCCAGAATGAAGCTCTAATAACATTAATATCCAGTATGAAGTTCTAATATAATTTATATCCAGTATGAAACTCTAATATCATTAATATCCAGGATAAAGCTCTAATAACATTAATATACAGTATGAAGTTCTAATATCATTTATATCCAGTATGAAACTCTAATAATATTAATTTCCAGTATGAAGCTTTAATAACATTAATATCCAGTATGAAACTCTAATAATATTAATTTCCAGTATGAAGCTTTAATAACATTAATATCCAGTATGAAGTTCTAATAACATTAATATCCAGTATGAAGCTATAATAACATTACTATCCAGTATGAAACTCTAATATCATTAATGTTCAGTTTAAAGCTCTAATATCATTCATATTCAGTATGAATTTCTAATAACATTAATACCCAGTATGAAATTCTAATAACATTAATACCCAGTATGAAATTCTAATAACATTAATATCCAGTATAAAGCTATAATAACATTAATACCCAGTATGAAGTTCTAATGTCATTCGTATCCAGTGTAAAGCTCTAATAACATTAATATCCAGTATGAAGTTCTAATATAATTTATATCCAGTATGAAACTCTAATATCATTCATATCCAGAATGAAGCTCTAATAACATTAATATCCAGTATGAAGTTCTAATATAATTTATATCCAGTATGAAACTCTAATATCATTCATATCCAGAATGAAGCTCTAATAACATTGATATCCAGTATGAAGTTCTAATATAATTTATATCCAGTATGAAACTCTAATATCATTCATATCCAGTATGAAGTTCTAATAACATTATTATCCAGTACGAAGTTCTAATATCATTAATATCCAGTATGAAACTCTAATAACATTAATATTAAGTATGAAGCTATAATAACATTAATATCCAGTATGAAGTTCTAATAACATTACTATCCAGTATGAAGTGCTAATAACATTAATACCCAGTATGAAGTTCTAATAACATTAATATCCAGTATGAAACTCTAATATCATTAATATCCAGTATAAAGCTCTAATATCATTAATATCCAGTATGAAGTTCTAATATCATTCATATCCAGTGTAAAGCTCTAATAACATTAATATCCAGTATAAAGCTCTAATAACATTAATATCCAGTTAGAAGCTACAATAACATTAATATTCAGTATGAAGCTCTAATAACATTAATATCCAGTATGAAGTTCTAATAACATTACTATCCAGTATGAAGTGCTAATAACATTAATACCCAGTATGAAACTCTAATATCATTAATGTTCAGTTTAAAGCTCTAATATCATTCATATTCAGTATGAATTTCTAATAACATTAATATCCAGTATGAAGTTCTAATATAATTTATATCCAGTATGAAACTCTAATAACATTAATATCCAGTATAAAGCTATAATAACATTAATACCCAGTATGAAGTTCTAATAACATTAATATCCAGTATAAAGCTATAATAACATTAATATTCAGTTTGAAGTTCTAATATCATTCGTATCCAGTGTAAAGCTCTAATAACATTAATATCCAGTATGAAGCTATAATAACATTACTATCCAGTATGAAACTCTAATATCATTAATATCCAGTTTAAAGCTCTAATATCATTCATATTCAGTATGAATTTCTAATAACATTAATACCCAGTATGAAATTCTAATAACATTAATATCCAGTATAAAGCTATAATAACATTAATACCCAGTATGAAGTTCTAATAACATTAATATCCAGTATAAAGCTATAATAACATTAATATCCAGTATGAAGTTCTAATATCATTAATATCCAGTGTAAAGCTTTAATAACATTAATATTTAGTATGAAGTTCTAATAACATCAATATCCAGAATGAAACTCTAATAACATTACTATCCAGTATGAAGTTCTAATATCATTAATATCCAGTATGAAGCTCTAATAACATTAATATCCAGGATGAAGCTCTAATAACATTAATATCCAGTATGAAGTTCTAATATCATTAATATCCAGTATGAAGCTCTAATAACATTAATATCCAGGATGAAACTCTAATAACATTAATATCCAGTATGAAGTTCTAATATCATTAATATCCAGTATGAAGCTCTAATAACATTAATATCCAGGATGAAGTTCTAATATCATTAATATCCAGGATGAAGCTCTAATAACATTAATATCCAGTATGAAGCTCTAATAACATTAATATCCAGGATGAAGCTCTAATAACATTAATATCCAGTATGAAGTTCTAATATCATTAATAACCAGTATGAAGCTCTAATAACATTAATATCCAGGATGAAGCTCTAATAACATTAATATCCAGTATGAAGCTCTAATAACATTAATATCCATTATGAAGTTCTATTATCATTAATATCCAGTATGAAGCTCTAATATCATTAATATCCAGGATGAAGTTCCAATATCATTAATATCCAGTATGAAGCTCTAATATCATTAATATCCAGTATGAAGCTCTAATAACATTAATATCCAGGATGAAGTTCTAATAACATTAATATCCAGTATGAAGCTCTAATAACATTAATATTCAGGATGAAGTTCTAATAACATTAATATCCAGTATGAAGCTTTAATATCATTAATATCCAGTATGAAGCTTTAATAACATTAATATCTAGTATGAAGTTCTAATAACATTAATATCCAGGATGAAGTTCTAATAACATTACTATCCAGTATGAAGCTCTAATAACATTAATATCCAGTATGAAGCTCTAATAACATTAATATCCAGTATGAATCTGTAAAGCAGGCGAAACATCACCTTAAGGGTCTGCTTATTAATTACACTGTGTTGTAGCAAACAGTGTAGGGATGGAGGTGTGTTACCGTAGACGCAGGTCTCTGGAGGAGGGGCCGCTGGTTGCGCAGGTGTGGGTTTGGTTTGAAGACAACCGCTCATGTCGAGGTAAACGTCCTCCTCCGCTCCTGCAGCAGTGAAACACCATCACCTCCAGTTGGTCAGTATGGATTCGCTACATCTCAGGAGATCTTTAGCCCTGAAACCTGACTTACCTATTTCATTCACTTCTGTCTTCTTTCTCATCACGACCAGCAACCCCAGCAACACACTGACCAGCAGGAACCCGGCTCCAGCTGCTATCGTCCACACATAGCCTGTTGCACAAACACCACCAACTTAAGCCGGGTTCAGATAGTCAGTCTGTCTGAAACCCTGAACTGGAGAGCTTTATGGTCTAGACTGCTCCACCAGGTCCTGCTGATAGATGGGTGCCTTGCCCTGGGCCCAGAATCGGTTCTGAACCCACAGTGACCCTGACCCAGGCCTTTAACTGCCGAAACCAGCGGTTATAAATGTTCATGCAGGTGTTTCTTATGGTGTTAGGTGTTAGGCTTATGTAGCTTTATAAATGGTGAAATGGTAAAAAGAAATCCGATCTCATGCTTACTCATTTCAGAAGGGTTTAGATATCGCCATCTACTGGCTAGGACTCACATCTCAACATGCTCAACTGAATCACTTCAGGCTTAAAATGGTCTTCTGTTGTTGTGGGTTTTATACTGTATTTACAAGTTCTAGATATGAATAGGGTAGGTGTGAGGAACCCAGACCATCTAACTACACCAAACTGAACAGGTTCTACTGAAACTAAAAGATCTTGAAGCAGGATAATTACAGCAACTACACATGTTCTGCATTTCTCCTCTCTCAGCTTCACTGTAGTGCAAAAACCAAAAAAAGGGCCTTGCTCAAGGGCCCAACAGTGGCAGCTTGCCGAGCCCGGGAATCGAACCCACAACCCTGTTACCGACAGCCCGGAGCTCTAACCGCTGAGCCACCACTGCCCTGATCAGATCATCATCTGATCTTCTCATTTTCTCCTGTTCAGTTTAATTGTTCTTCTTCTTAGATGGTCTATGTCCATTTATTAACAAGTTATTAACACTTATAAACAGCAGAAAGGCTGTTATTGTATGAGCATTAGTTAATGAGCTTTAAACATGAAAAAGATGCTCAGAGCTCATATGTTAATGAGCTGATCAGATGATCATTAGTGAGTAAAATAAAGCTCCAGTCCGGTATTAACATAGCTTATTATTAACATTATTATTAACATAGTTGGAGATCAGATGATCACTGTTGAACTTGTTATTAACTAATTACTAATGATTAATAATGTGTTAGTGTTAATTAATGTGATTATTAATAATCACTAATAAAGGGTGGTGCATAATTAATTTCTTTACAACTGATTCCTCAACCTCTCTCTTTATCCCTCAGAGCTAAACACATGGTTTCTGTTTCTGTAGCTTTAAGACTGATATGTAAATGAGCTCTGTTCTGGGTATGATGGGATAATTATACTGGTGGACTGGCTCATACTGACAGATGTAAGTGTGTTAAATTACAGTGAGGTTCAGCAAGTCTGTTGGTTCTAATATGTAGAACATTGAACCAGGTGAGTAGTATGGATCAGGTACCTCTGCAGGCTGGAACTTCTGCTCTCATCTCACTCACAGCGTTCCTCGCCTCACAGATCAGCCCTTCAGGAGGACCATCCTCAAACTGGATATGAACGGTGAGCTTGTCAGGTTCTGCTGATGATTTCACAGTCTGATTGGTTCCATTAAACACCCACTTCCACAGGAACAGCACATCATCTCCTCTGTCAGCGCTGCAGGTCACGGTGATGTTCTTTCCCTCAAGGCAGGACTGCAGAATCTTGAGTGCAAAAATGGGTTCTGTAGGACAGAGCATTACAGAACCTCTAAATCCTCACTGGCTCCTTATCCTGCATTCTGATGTTTGTATAGATACTCATTTGTATAGAATACTAGTGTGTATTCTGAGACTGCTGTATCGGTACAGGAGCGCTGCAGGTTCGAACTCTCTGACTGAGCAGCTGATCCGGTCGACTGTTCTGAGTGATTCTAGTTTGAATGTTAAGGATCATAAGAACCAAAATAACATGATGAGGGTGATCAATAATCCAATTCTTACACAACTACAGTTTTACATCCAAAACCCTTGTTCACATGGTCCGACAGCAGTGTGAGCAGGGAGTGCAGAGTGAGCAGCTGATATTAACACTCATTAATAAACTTCAATCAATTCAATCATCTAATCTAATATAAATGTATTGAACTGTGATATAAAGTAGAGTACTGTAATACACTGTAATAAACGGTAATGTAATGTATTTGCAGTGCCATAAGTATTAGGACGTGATGCTTTCTTTGCTGGTAAGCTGTTGTTCAGGTTCAACAGAAGACCAAATAACAACAGTGTGAAATAAGGAGGTGAAGCTGCTCATCTGTAATAACAAAACTGAAGGAGTGAAGAAGAGTGTGATGAAGGATCAGCAGTGGAGAAAATATTCAAATGAATACATACCGAGGAAGATGATGGAAAAATTTAAATGTAATAAATGAGTTCCTCCTTTGTTAAATATCTCCACAGAGTAAAATCCAGAGTCATTCTGGTTCCCCTCAAGAATCTCCAGCGTTCCGTTTTCAAACAGGCGGAATTGCTTTTTATTTGGTAAAGTGCTAAAAATTCTTTTTTGATGTCTTGTAACAGGCTGGTCGTTCCAGTTCCAGCGCACATCATGACTCTTATCCACTGATAGGTTTCCGTTCAGATCCAGAAGAACCGTGGTTCCAACACAGTACGCTCTCCCTGCAGCACCTGAAACAGTGCAGGGTAAAATAAGGTCATTAATACTGTCATTACAACCATTCCAGGATGAAAATGCTGGCAGTCACAGCAGCAGTGTAAGGAGAGCCTACCATGATCTGAACAGAGCTGAAGGAGCAGCATCCACACCGAAGCCCATGTGCAGGACTTTAATGAGGTTCCTTCCTTAGCAGAAGCCATTCTCTCTTAGCTCGGCTGGGTGTATCGGAACGTCTGTAGAAGATCAGAACAACCACAGGAACCAGCACACTTCCTCTCGAGCTCTGACACGGTCCTCCAACCTTCTGAATATTTCAGCAGAAGATCAGAAAGCACACTAAAACAAACTGCTTAGAGAACCTAACAGCTCTGAGACCAACGCCTCTTCAGCCTGACCAGTACTCTCACCTACTATACAGGAAGAGCATCACCCACTCTCTTACACACACTTTTACACAGCAGTGGCAAATCCAGGTCCAGAAAGTCAAAATCCCCAGCAGAACTATCAAGGCAGTTGGAACAAAATCCTGGGCTGGATTTTGACTTTCTGAGCCTGGATTTGTCACTCTCTTACTCTTACTGAGAACAACCATGAAAACCTGACAGTGCTAGTGGATAAAGTAAGTGAACCCTTTTTGAGTTAATGATCTCAAGAAAGCTAACTGAATTAGTCGTCATGAAACAAAAAAGCTAACCTTAAATTAGCAGTCACAAAACCTTTAATCAAGAAACCAGATCTTGATCTTAGTGTATTGTTTAATTACAGACCCCTCTCCAACCTAACGTTTATATCCATGTTATTAGAAAAAGCTGTGGCCCAACAACTCTGCTTATACCTGAGTAAGAATGACATGTATGAGAAATTCAGTCTAGATTCAGACTCAATCACAGCACAGAGACAGCCCTTCAGACCCAATCACAGCACAGAGACAGCCCTTCAGACCCAATCACAGCACAGAGACAGTCCTTCAGACCCAATCACAGCACAGAGACAGCCCTTCAGACCCAATCACATCACAGAGACAGTCCTTCAGACCCAATCACAGCACAGAGACAGCCCTTCAGACCCAATCACATCACAGAGACAGTCCTTCAGACCCAATCACAGCACAGAGACAGCCCTTCAGACCCAATCACAGCACAGAGACAGCCCTTCAGACCCAATCACAGCACAGAGACAGTCCTTCAGACCCAATCACAGCACAGAGACAGCCCTTCAGACCCAATCACATCACAGACACAGTCCTTCAGACCCAATCACAGCACAGAGACAGCCCTTCAGACCCAATCACAGCACAGAGACAGCCCTTCAGACCCAATCACAGCACAGAGACAGTCCTTCAGACCCAATCACAGCACAGAGACAGCCCTTCAGACCCAATCACATCACAGACACAGTCCTTCAGACCCAATCACAGCACAGAGACAGTCTTACAGACCCAATCACAGCACAGAGACAGCCCTTCAGACCCAATCACAGCACAGAGACAGCCCTTCAGACCCAATCACAGCACAGAGACAGTCCTTCAGACCCAATCACAGCACAGAAACAGCCCTTCAGACCCAATCACAGCACAGAGACAGCCCTTCAGACCCAATCACAGCACAGAGACAGTCCTAGTGAAGATTACACACCATCTCCTTCCTGCCTCTGATCAAGGCTATGTATCTTTATTAGCTCTACTAGACCTCAGTGCAGCCTCTGACACAGTAGATCACACTATTCTACTAGAAAGATTAGAGAACATGGTTGGAATCACAGGGACAGTTCTATCGTGGTTCAGATCATATCTAACTGAACTCTATCAGATCATAAAGATAAAAGATTTAGAAATAAGAAGTAAGATATGGAGTTCTGCAGGGCTCTATTTTAGGACCGCTATTATTTACATTATACATGTTAGCACTGGGTTCAGTTATAAACAGACATGGCGTTAATTTCCACTGTTCTGCAGATGACACACAGCTCTATATATCAGCCAAACCTGACGATAAATCTAGATTACAGAAAATGGAGGACTGTGTAAAGGATATAAAACTCTGGATGTCACATAACTTCCTTCTCCTCAACAGTGACAAAACCCAGGTTTTCGTTGTCAGATTTCAGCAACGCACTTCTGTCAGGATGTTCCAATAGGAACCTCAATAAACTTCATTTAGTTCAAAATGCTGCAGCCAGGGTCCTTACTAAAACTAGAAAATTTTACCATATCAGTCCTCTATTGGACTGGATTGGAATTGTAGTACACTGAGATGCTGGAGCTGTCATCTCTCTGCTTACACGCGATCACTCAGGTTTGTGGACGGTGGTGCAGATGGACCCTAGCATTTCAGGGTGCTCCCGTGTCTGTGTTACCTTCTGGCTCTCTCCTTTTAATTAGGCTGTTATAGTCAGACCTGCCGGAGTCGTCAGACACACTCTGATACTGATCAACATTCTCTGATCTCTATAAAGTCCTCTCAGAGCTAACTCTGTCTCTTTACCTTCTCCCAGTAAATGACCATCCAGCCCGACCTGCTGGAATACTGACTGCTGAGGTCCCCTCAACCTGCGTCAGACCAGCTGCCACCTACCAGTCCAACCATCAGGCCCCCCACCACCACCACCCATCCCAGACCAGCAGCACACCCTCCTATCACTGCTACTTGTTTAATGACCATGTTCAACCTAAATGGACTCTTAACTATCTGCCACTATTAATATCACCACATTACCCATCATTCCTCTCATTCCTCTGACCATCACTGCCATGACTATATTTAGTTCCACTACACCATGATTATTATATTATGATTATGATCAGAGCAGTTCAACAGTTTAGATGGTTTGGTAACTTTTGTCATTAATGTTTAAATAGTTCTGATCAGAGGAGTTCGGGTCGGGTCCCCCTTGTAAGTCTTGGTTCTTCCCAAGGTTTCTTCCTCCAGCTCTGAGGGAGTTTTTCCTGCACTGTTGCTGTTGGCTGCTCACTGGGGGTCTTGGATCTTATACAGATTAAATATTGTGTAAACACAGCAGTGAACATGTGTGAAATGAGTGATGGTGCCGTAATGCAGTAACTGTAGGATAAGAGTGATAATAAGAGTGTATCAGTAATATCTATGGCCTGTAGCTGATGATGGTGATCAGCTGTTGAGGATGGTGATGGCATGAGGGTAAAAGCTGTTCCTGTGTCTGACAGTCAGAGCATGTCAGACAGGAGCAGTGTGGAGGAGGTAGTGACCAGGGTGTGAGGAATCTGTAAGGATTTTCTCAGCTGTTTTCTGGTTCTTGAGCAGTACAAGTCCTGAATGGAGGGCAGAGAAGCACCAATGGTTCTCTCAGCTGTCCTCACTGTTCGCTGCAGTCTGTTCCTGTTCCTGTCCAGACAGTGATGTATGTATACAGGATGGAATTTGATGACTGCAGTGTAGAACTGTCTGAGGCAGGCCCAGCTTCCTCAGCTGATGCAGAAAGTTCATCCTCTGCTGGGCCTTTTTGAGGATGGAGGAGATGCTGGGCTCCCATTTCAGGTCATGAGAGATGGTGGTACCCAGGAACCTGAAGGTCTGTTGAGGATAGTGAGGGGCAGCAGAGCTGGGGGGGAGTTTCCTAAAGTCCTGACCCACAACTCCACAAAACCAATCCAATAAAAACATTTTTTGGAACAGTACAACAACTGGGCCATAATAATAGTCGACAAAAGACATACTCATCCTCTACTTTCCCCAAAGACTCAGGACTTACAGTTGTGTTTAAAGCAGCATTATCAGAGAATTGGTATTTCTTACTCCTGAGCTCGCCCTGTACAGTCAGGAAGTGTACTTCCCTCTTTACTCCACTGGACAGTGTGAGAGCTGCAGAAGCTTGATCTGAAGGTGGAGCAGCATGTGGGCTGAGGTGGTAGAGTAATACTACAGGATTTTACACTAATATGACTCTATGGGTTCTGCAGCGTTACACAGCAGTTCTGGAGAGAGGTTCTCCTCCTGCAGCTCCACCACCTCCTGCAGAGGCCGGCTCTATGCACGCTAACCCTGACATTGCTGCCCTCAAGCTCGAGTTGCTGGCCTCGCTGAGGAAAGATAGTGTTGATATTTTGAAAAAAACAACTCCAGGATCCAGTAACGCTCACTTTAACACCACTAGATCCAGCTTAGAACCAGTCTGCAAACACACTGACTGTTTATATTCACTGACTGTTTATATTCACTGTAAATGCTAGCTAGAATAAATCTGATATCTATGGATTTGCTTATTGGTTCATATTTCTTTGCAATAAGTAAATATGAACATTCGGCTCATTTTAAATAACAGTTTCTGACCAATAACCACAAGCTGAGCGTCAGTGTAGCATTTCTGCCTCTGCTGAGTGTGGCTGATCTGAGGTGTGGGTGGAGCTTCATGATTAGAAAGTAGAAGGTGAAACCACAGCGCACAGAAGTCAGTGTTTTTATTAGCCCAGTAAAAATAACGTTAGCTTTCATCAGTTAGTGCAGTCATTTCTGCTCTGCTCAGCATGTACACCTGCTCTGCTCAGGAGAAGCAGTAAAAGTTCAGTCAGGATTCAGGAGTTAGGAGGCTGTTTATGAGCCAAAATACTAATATTGCTACATGTAAGCTAATGCTACTGTACACATTAATTAAAAACCAATAAGCTGCACCAGGGTAAGGTGGGCTACAGTGGTCAGATAGGTCACAAAAGTATTAAAAGAGGTGAACATCACTCAGTCCTAGCTTACTTTTAGCTTACCTTGAAAAGTAGGGCTTTTCGAAGTAAGCTAAGAAGAGAAGCTCTATGGTGGTTCAGTGAGAATTAGAGGAAGAACAGAGAACTACACTGTAACCTACAGTTGTTCAGAAAAATAAAGTACACCCTATTTGAATTTTATGGTATTCTATGGTGTATCGGGACAAAAAAACAAAAAAGTGTGAAGATATGAGTGCACCCATACTGCTGCCATAGGAATAGAGATGGTAAATAGCAGCCAGGTGCTACTAATCAAATGCCCTTGATTAATTGATCATTAGCAAGTGTGACTACTTCTATAACAGCAGAACTACACTGAGGTGGACAGACATCAGAAATGATCTTAGACAAGCAAATCGATCAGCGCGCTCAGAGGAAATCGCCATGTGAGAACTTCTAAAATGATGATGTTGAAATCTGCTATTTGTGACCTGTGATCAGTTCTTCAGAGTCAGACTAAAGAGGCATTATTAGTGTGTTTACTCATCAGGCTGGAAATACTAAAAGTAAAACTGCATGAACAATAAATATATATATATATCATAATATAAATAATATATAAATAAATAAGCATAAGGAATTATTTCACAATTCAAAACAGAGTTCCAAACATTTAAAAAAGTGAGAGCCTTTTATAATAAACATTGTTTGTTTACACTGTTGTGTATAAAGTGTTTATAAAGTGTTTATAAAGGGCTCTACAAAGCTCTGCTGTAAGATCAGCGTCGTAGTGTGAGAATATTTTTACTTTCTGAAAGTTTCAGATGCGTCTGTTTATGGTTAGGTTTTTTGACAAACACTGTTTCTGAAACTTCAACCACACACAAACAGGCACGCACACAAACACACACATACACACACAAACAGACACGCACACGAACACACACAAACACACACATACACACACAAACAGGCACGCACACGAACACACACAAACACACACATACACACACAAACAGACACGCACATGAACACACACAAACACACACATACACACACATACACACACAAACACGCACGCACACGAACACACACAAACACACACGAACACACACATACACACACAAACACGCACGCACACGAACACACACGCACACATTGTCTATTAAAGGTCTGCAGCCACACAGGAAGTGGTCTCTGTTTCAGTTCTGATGGTGCTAAGTGTGAGTTCCAATAAACGCTAAAGCTGCTCTTAAACACACAGATCACTGATCATTTAATCAATAATCCGTTCAATATTCTGATATTGAAAATGCTTAGAGTTATGCAAGTCAATCAATAACCTGATTTATTTTTAAATACAGCACATGCACTTGTTGCCTAGCAACTCGCCAATAAACGTTACCTTACTGGTTAATGTTTTTATAAGGCTCTAAATCCCACAAATATGGTGGTTTATTCTTGGCTATCTGACCACTTTCAGTTCTACAAGTACAGTCCTGACCAATGGAAGAGCTGGATTAGCTGCATCTGCCCAAATATATGCTAATATATGAATACAGTTTCCATATAGAGTGTAGTACTGTAACACTGTAAGGTCTGAATACAGGTATGATTTCTTTGACTTTCTCTGAACAGCTCAAAGGCCCTGAAGGTTCTCCACTGGTGGCCACACATTCTCAGGGTTCTTACGTAATTTAGCTCTAGGTCAGTAAAAGGAGGATGTGGTCACTCACCAATACTGCACACTCAGCTGAGTAAGATCAGCATTTCTACTTCTTATAATTTTTACTTTCTATTGTGGGGGAAATAGGCACATTTTCACAACAGCATCATAAAATGGGGTGGATACCCAGCCTCAGAACTCTCATAATAATTAAATTATTTTTAATAATTAAATTATTTTTATTAATTTATTAATACATTAAATCAGTCTCATATATATGTTCAAATCATTAATATCTCAATCACTCATTTCTAACTACAGAAAGCTATATTAATGATTTGAGTTCTGAAGGTTTTCATAAATGTGAATTCTTTTTACAGTTATTGGCAACAACCAGTATTAAATGATATCAAGACGAACAGCTTGGTGTAAATAAACAAAACATTTATTAACACAAACTACACTAAGCACAAATAACACCATCAGTCAGTAGATTCAGCGCGTGCTAAACAGTGAAGAGAGAGCATGCGCGATAAGGTTTGCTGTGCGCCACTAGATGTTAATGAGGTCAGCTGGTCTTTGTTCTGAGTGAAGCTGACTGTAAGAACTCGTGTAAAAGCTGCTGTGTTCAGCTTTACTAAACTATCTACTAACGTGGCTGTATTTCCAGTGTTAGGACAGAGTGAGGTTGCACAGCATTAAAATGCATTCAACTTAAAATAAAGGATTCTTTCGCTAAACTACGCCCAGGTGTTAAAGTTCAGTCTCACGTGATGGATATTTTCTCAAATATCCAGTGGTTGTCGACCTCAGCTGATTTGAAGAAAGTAGCTGTGGGAACACTGATCAGACGTCCAGCTGAAATTCTAAAGGTTCCTAGTATGATTAGAGTTGGGCCCATCTAGAGCTGGCTGTCCTTTGTTAGGACAATGGTATTGGGCTCCTTTGGTTTCTTTGTTTCTCTCTGTTGGGTGTTTGTTTACTCAGAGAGGTTGATTCTTTTTATCACCTGTGTAGCCACACCCATATTCTTCATCTGGTGTTAAACATGCATTGGGAGTTTCTGGTGGTGCTGTCACCTACTGGTGAGCAAGGGTACCTACACTATGACCATGCAGATAAACAGCAGATAACTGCTGTAGGCTGAATGGGTGGGGCCAAACTACTGTAGGCTGAATGGCTGAATGGCTAATTAGACCCTTACAAAACTCCATATCTTATTTCTGTGTAATTTGAAGATAAATCTTTTATTTGTATGAACTGATAGTATTCAGTTAGATATGAATCACGATAGAACTATGATTCCAACCATGTTCTCTAATCTTTCTAGTAAAATATTTTATCAGAGGCTGCACTGAGGCCTAGTAAAAGGTTTTATGACGGCTAATTTAAGGGTTCTGGGTACATTCCCTAAGCTAAGGGATGAGTTTACAATTGTTAAAAGAGGTATGACTACAATTAGTTCTTCTTCCTGTCCACTGATCCAGGATCAGGTTCCCAAAACTCTGTAATATAAACATCATCTTAAATTCTGGAGAGAGAGCACGATGAGAGATAATGTGATGCTCTCTTGACGATTTAACATTCAGTCTTTGTGCTGAGAGGAAACCCAGTCCAAACTGATCCGAACTAACATTTAAATATGACTGAACTGTATCCATCACAACAGAAGAAGCTTTGTTCATTTTATTACTATTTATGCCACAATAGCAGTCCAGGCACTTACAAACAGCAGTGTGGATAAGTGTTGGTCCCCTAATACTAATAAATACTAATAACATTTCTACAGAAAGGAGTGAGAGGAGTGTCTGTAGGAATGAGAGGAGTGTCTGTAAACATGAGAGGAGTTTCTGTTTGAGTGAGAGGAGTGTCTGTAGGAGTGAGAGAAGTGTCTGTAGGAGTAAAAGGAGTTTCTGTATGAGTAACAGGAGTGTCTGTATGAGTAAGAGGAGTGTCTGTAGGAGTGAAAGGAGTTTCTGTAGGAGTGAGAGGAGTGTTTGTTGAAGTAAGAGGAGTGTCTGTAGGAATGAGAAGAGTGTCTGTAAACGTGAGAGGAGTGTCTGCAGGAGTGAGAATAGTTTCTGTATGAGTAAGAGGAGTGTCTGTAGGAGTAAAAGGAGTTTCTGTAGGAGTGAAAGGAGTGTCTGTATGAGTAAGAGGAGTGTCTGTAGGAGTAAGAGGAGTTAATGTATGAGTAAAAGGAGGCTCTGTAGGAGTGAGAGGAGTGTCTGTAGGAGTGAGAGAGGGGTCTGTAGGAGTAAAAAGAGTTTCTGTAAGAGTGAAAGGAGTGTCTGTATGAGTAAGAGGAGTGTCTGTAGGAGTGAGATAAGTGTCTGTAGGAGTGTGAGAAGTGTCTGTAGGAGTAAAAGGAGTTTCTGTAGGAGTGAAAGGAGTGTCTGTATGAGTAAGAGGAGTGTTTGTAGGAGTAAGAGGAGTTCATGTAGGAGTGAGAGGAGTGTCTGTAGGAATGAGAGGAGTGTCTGTAGGAGTAAGAGGAGTTTCTGTAGGAATGAAAGGAGTTTCTGTATGAGTAAGAGGAGTGTCTGTAGGAGTGAGAGGAGTGTCTGTAGAAGTGAGAGGAGTTTCTGTAGGAATGAAAGGTGTTTCTGTATGAGTTAGAGGAGTGTCTGTAGGAGTGAGAATAGTTTCTGTATGAGTAAGAGGAGTGTCTTTAGGAGTGAGAGGAGTGTCTGTAGGAATGAAAGGAGTGTCTGTATGAGTAAGAGGAGTGTATGTAGGAGTGAGAGGAGTGAGAGAGGTGTCCGTAGGAGTAAAAGGAGTTTCTGTAGGAGTGAAAGGAGTGTCTGTATGAGTAAGAGGAGTGTTTGTAGGAGTAAGAGGAGTTCATGTAGGAGTGAGAGGAGTGTCTGTAGGAATGAAAGGAGTGTCTGTATGAGTAAGAGGAGTGTATGTAGGAGTGAGAGGAGTGAGAGAGGTGTCCGTAGGAGTAAAAGGAGTTTCTGTAGGAGTGAAAGGAGTGTCTGTATGAGTAAGAGGAGTGTTTGTAGGAGTAAGAGGAGTTCATGTAGGAGTGAGAGGAATTTTTGTAGGAGTGAGAGGAGTGTCTGTAGGAATGAGAGGAGTGTCTGTAGGAGTAAGAGGAGTTTCGGTAGGAGTGAGAAGAGTGTCTGTATGAGTTAGAGGAGTTTCTGTAGGAATGAAAGGTGTTTCTGTATGAGTTAGAGGAGTGTCTGTAGGAGTGAGAAGAGTTTCTGTATGAGTAAGAGGAGTGTCTGTAGGAGTGAGAGGAGTTTCTGTAAAAGTGAGAGGAGTTTCTGTAAGAGTGAAAGGAGTGTCTGTATGAGTAAGAGGAGTGTCTGTAGGAGTGAGAGAGGTGTCCGTAGGAGTGAGAGGAGTTTCTGTAGGACTGAGAAGAGTTTCTGTATGAGTAAGAGGAGTTTCTGTAGGACTGAGAAGAGTTTCTGTATGAGTAAGAGGAGTGTCTGTAGGAGTGAGAGGAGTTTCTGTAGGAGTGAAAGGAGGCTCTGTAGTAGTGAGAGGAGTTTCTGTAAGAGTAAGAGGAGTTTCTGTAGGACTGAGAAGAGTTTCTGTATGAGTAAGAGGAGTTTCTGTAGGACTGAGAAGAGTTTCTGTATGAGTAAGAGGAGTGTCTGTAGGAGTGAGAGGAGTTTCTGTAGGAGTGAAAGGAGGCTCTGTAGTAGTGATAGGAGTTTCTGTAAGAGTAAGAGGAGTTTCTGTAGGACTGAGATGAGTTTCTGTATGAGTAAGAGGAGTTTCTGTAGGACTGAGAAGAGTTTCTGAATGAGTAAGAGGAGTTTCTGTAGGACTGAGAAGAGTTTCTGAATGAGTAAGAGGAGTGTCTGTAGGAGTGAGAGGAGTTTCTGTAAAAGTGAGAGGAGTTTCTGTAAGAGTGAGAGACAAGACAAGACCACTCTCCGCTCAACATCAACGGCTCCTCTGTGGAGATCGTTAAGAGCACCAAGTTCCTTGGTGTCCACCTAGCGGAGAACCTCACCTGGTCCCTGAACACTAGCTCTACAGCCAAGAAAGCCCAGCAGCGTCTCTATTTCCTCCGGAAGCTGAGAAAGGCCCGTCTCCCTCCACCCATCCTCACCCTCTTCTATAGGGGGACCATAGAGAGCATCCTAAGCAGCTGCATCACTGCCTGGTTTGGGACCTGCACAGCCTCTGACCGCAAGACCCTCCAACGCATTTTGAGGACAGCTGAGAGGATCATCGGAGTCTCTCTCCCCTCCATCATGGACATTTACACCACCCGCTGCATCCACAAGGCAACCAGCATTGTGGATGACTCCACCCACCCTTCACACAGACTGTTCTCCCTCCTGTCATCAGGAAGACGGTACCCCAGCATCCGGTCCAACACGACCAGACTCTGCAACAGCTTCTTCCCCCAAGCCATCAGACTCCTCAACCCAACTCAACTTCTGACCTGATGTCTTTTCTGCTACATGCACACACACACACACACACACACACACACACACATTCACTCACACTCTCTCTCTCTCTCTCTCTCTCTATTTACTCCAGATAAAATGGGAAGCATTTTTGCACAAAGCATTTGCACTAATAACTTTACTACCTCACTGGACTCAACATTTATTACACACTGCATAATTTGCACACTACCGGGCAATTATTTATTATTCTCTGTCTGTACTGTGTTGTGTTGTCTGTCTGCACTTGTATTGTGTTGCACTTGTGTTCTGTATGCACTGTGTCTGTGTTGCACCATGGTCCTGGAGGAACATTGTTTCGTTTCACTGTGTTCTCTGTATGTAGTTGAAATGACAATAAACCCACTTGACTTGACTTGAGTGTCTGTAGAAGTGAAAGGAGTTTCTGTAAGAGTAAGATGAGTTAATGTATGAGTAAGAGGAGTTTCTGTAGGAGTGTGAGGAGTGTCTGTAGGGGGGAGAGGAGTTTCTGTTAAAAAAATGGGTTTCTATAGGAGTGAGAGAAGTGTCTGTAAGAGTAAGAGGAGTTAATGTATGAGTAAGAGGAGTGTATGTAGGAGTGAGAGGAGTGTCTGTAGGAGTCAGAGGAGTTTCTATAAAAGTGAGAGGAGTTTCTGTAGGAGTGAGAGAAGTGTCTGTACGAGTAAAAGACGTTTCGGTAGAAGTGAGAGGGGTTTCTATAGGAGTGAGAGGAGTGTCTGTAGGAGTGAGAGGAGTTTCTGTAGGAGTGAGAGAGGTGTCTGAAGGAGTGTGAGAAGTGTCTGTAGGAGTAAAAGGAGTTTATGTAGGAGTGAAAGAAGTGTCTGCATGAGTGAAAGGAGTGTCTGTAGGATTAAAAGGAGTTTCTGTAGGAGTGAAAGGAGTTTCTGTAGGAGTGAAAGGAGTGTCTATATGAGTAAGAGGAGTGTCTGTAGGAGTAAGAGGAGTTTAGGTAGGAGTGAGAGGAGTGTCTGTATAAGTAGGAGGAGTGTCTGTAGGAATGAGGAGTTTTTGTCTGAGTAAGAGGAGTGTCTGTAGGAATGAGAGGAGTGTTTGTAGGAGTAAGAGGAGTTTCGGTAGGAGTGAGAGGAGTGTCTGTATGAGTAAGAGGAGTGTCTGTAGGAGTGAGAGAGGTGTCTGTAGGAGTGTAAGAAGTGTCTGTAAGAGTAAAAGGAGTTTCTGTAGGAGTGAAAGGAGTGTCTGTATGAGTGAGAGGAGTTTCTGTAGGACTGAAAAGAGTTTCTGTATGAGTAAGAGGAGTGTCTGTAGGAGTGAGAGGAGTTTCTGTAAAAAAGAGGGGTTTCTATAGGAGTGAGAGAAGTGTCTGTAGGATTAAACTGAGTTTCTGTAGGAGTGAAAGGAGTGTCTGCATGAGTGAAAGGAGTGTCTGTAGGATTAAAAGGAGTTTCTGTAGGAGTGAAAGGAGTTTCTGTAGGAGTGAAAGGAGTGTCTATATGAGTAAGAGGAGTGTCTGTAGGAGTAAGAGGAGTTTAGGTAGGAGTAAAAGGAGTGTCTGTATGAGTAGGAGGAGTGTCTGTAGGAATGAGGAGTTTTTGTCTGAGTAAGAGGAGTGTCTGTAGGAATGAGAGGAGTGTTTGTAGGAGTAAGAGGAGTTTCGGTAGGAGTGAGAGGAGTGTCTGTATGAGTGTGAGAAGTGTCTGTAAGAGTAAAAGGAGTTTCTGTAGGAGTGAAAGGAGTGTCTGTATGAGTAAGAGGAGTTTAGGTAGGAGTGAGAGAAGTTTTTGTATGAGTAAGAGGAGTGTCTGTAGGAATGAGAGGAGTGTCTTTAGGAGTAAGAGGAGTTTCGGTAGGAGTGAGAGGAGTTTCTGTAGGACTGAGATGAGTTTCTGTATGAGTAAGAGGAGTGTCTGTAGGAGTGAGAGGAGTTTCTGTAAAAGAGAGGGGTTTCTATAGGAGTGAGAGAAGTGTCTGTAGGATTAAACTGAGTTTCTGTAGAAGTGAGAGGGGTTTCTATAGGAGTGAGAGGAGTGTCTGTAGGAGTGAGAGGAGTGAGAGAGGTGTCTGTAGGAGTGTGAGAAGTGTCTGTATGAGTAAAAGGAGTTTCTGTCAGAGTGAAAGGAGTGTCTGTATGAGTAAGAGGAGTGTCTGTAGGAGTTAGAGGAGTTTCTGTAGGAGTGAGAGGAGTTTTTGTATGAGTAAGAGGAGTGTCTGTAGGAATGAGAGGAGTGTCTGTAGGAGTAAGAGGAGTTTTGGTAGGAGTGAGAGGAGTGTCTGTATGAGTGAGAAGAGTGTCTGTAGGATTAAAAGGAGTTTCTGTAGGAATGAAAGGAGTTTCTGTATGAGTTAGAGGAGTGTCTGTAGGAGTGAGAGGAGGCTCTGTAGGAGTGAGAGGAGTTTCTGTATGAGTAAGAGGAGTGTCTGTAGGAGTGAGAGGAGTTTCTGTAGGACTGAGAAGAGTTTCTGTATGACTAAGAGGAGTGTCTGTAGGAGTGAGAGGAGTGTCTTTAGGAGTAAGAGGAGTTTCTGTAGGAGTGAAAGGAGTGTCTGTATGAGTAAGAGGAGTGTCTGTAAGCGTGAGAGTAGTTTCTGTAGGAGTAAGAGGAGTGTCTGTATGAGTAAGAGGAGTTTCTCTAGGAGTGAGAGGAGTGTCTGTATGAATGAGAGTAGTGTCTGTAGGACTAAGAGTGTCTGTAAGCGTGAGAGGAGTTTCTGTAGGAGTAAGAGGAGTGTCTATATGAGTAAGAGGAGTTTCTCTAGGAGTGAGAGGAGTGTCTGTATGAATGAGAGTAGTGTCTGTAGGACTAAAAGGAGTGTCTGTAGGAGTGAAAGGAGTTTCTGTATGAGTAAGAGGACTGTTTGTAGGAGTGAGAGAAGTATCTGTTGGAGTAAAAAGAGTTTCGGTAGGAGTGAGAGGAGTGTCTGTATGAGTTAGAGGAGTGTCTGTAGGAGTAAGAGGAGTTTCTGTAGGAGTGAGAGGAGTTTTTGTATGAGTAAGAGGAGTGTCTGTAGGAATGAGAGGAGTGTCTGGAGGAGTAAGAGGAGTTTCGGTAAGAGTGAGAGGAGTGTCTGTATGAGTGAGAAGAGTGTCTGTAGGATTAAAAGGAGTTTCTGTAGGAATGAAAGGAGTTTCTGTATGAGTTAGATGAGTGTCTGTATGAGTGAGAGGAGGCTCTGTAGGAGTGAGAGGAGTTTCTGTATGAGTGAGAAGAGTTTCTGTAGGACTGAGAAGAGTTTCTGTATGAGTAAGAGGAGTGTCTGTAGGAGTGAGAAGAGTTTCTGTAGGAGTGAGAGGAGTTTCTGTAGGACTGAGAAGAGTTTCTGTATGAGTAAGAGGAGTGTATGTAGGAGTGAGAGGAGTGTCTGTAGGAGTCAGAGGAGTTTCTATAAAAGTGAGAGGAGTTTCTGTAGGAGTGAGAGAAGTGTCTGTATGAGTGAGAAGAGTGTCTGTAGGATTAAAAGGAGTTTCAGTAGGAATGAAAGGAGTTTCTGTATGAGTTAGATGAGTGTCTGTAGGAGTGAGAGGAGGCTCTGTAGGAGTGAGAGGAGTTTCTGTATGAGTGAGAAGAGTTTCTGTAGGACTGAGAAGAGTTTCTGTATGACTAAGAGGAGTGTCTGTAGGAGTGAGAAGAGTTTCTGTAGGAGTGAGAGGAGTTTCTGTAGGACTGAAAAGAGTTTCTGTATGAGTAAGAGGAGTGTATGTAGGAGTGAGAGGAGTGTCTGTAGGAGTCAGAGGAGTTTCTATAAAAGTGAGAGGAGTTTCTGTAGGAGTGAGAGAAGTGTCTGTACGAGTAAAAGACGTTTCGGTAGAAGTGAGAGGGGTTTCTATAGGAGTGAGAGGAGTGTCTGTAGGAGTGAGAGGAGTGTCTGTAGGAGTGAGAGAGGTGTCTGATGGAGTGTGAGAAGTGTCTGTAGGAGTAAAAGGAGTTTCTGTAGGAGTGAAAGGAGTGTCTGCATGAGTGAAAGGAGTGTCTGTAGGATTAAAAGGAGTTTCTGTAGGAGTGAAAGGAGTTTCTGTATGAGTTAGAGGAGTGTCTGTAGGAGTAAGAGGAGTTTAGGTAGGAGTGAGAGGAGTGTCTGTATGAGTAGGAGGAGTGTCTGTAGGAATGAGGAGTGTCTGTATGAGTAAGAGGAGTGTCTGTAGGAGTAAGAGGAGTTTCTGTAGGAGTAAGAGGAGTTTTTGTATGAGTAAGAGGAGTGTCTGTAGGAATGAGAGGAGTGTCTGTAGGAGTAAGAGGAGTTTCTGTAAGAGTGAAAGGAGTGTCTGTATGAGTAAGAGGAGTGTCTGTAGGAGTGAGAGAGGTGTCCGTAGGAGTGAGAGGAGTTTCTGTATGAGTAAGAGGAGTTTCTGTAGGACTGAGAAGAGTTTCTGTATGAGTAAGAGGAGTGTCTGTAGGAGTGAGAGGAGTTTCTGTAGGAGTGAAAGGAGGCTCTGTAGTAGTGAGAGGAGTTTCTGTAAGAGTAAGAGGAGTTTCTGTAGGACTGAGAAGAGTTTCTGTATGAGTAAGAGGAGTGTCTGTAGGAGTGAGAGGAGTTTCTGTAGGAGTGAAAGGAGGCTCTGTAGTTGTGAGAGGAGTTTCTGTAGGACTGAGAAGAGTTTCTGTATGAGTAAGAGGAGTTTCTGTAGGACTGAGAAGAGTTTCTGTATGAGTAAGAGGAGTTTCTGTAGGACTGAGAAGAGTTTCTGTATGAGTAAGAGGAGTGTCTGTAGGAGTGAGAAGAATTTCTGTAGGAGTGAGAGGAGTTTCTGTAGGACTGAGAAGAGTTTCTGTATGAGTAAGAGGAGTGTATGTAGGAGTGAGAGGAGTGTCTGTAGGAGTCAGAGGAGTTTCTATAAAAGTGAGAGGAGTTTCTGTAGGAGTGAGAGAAGTGTCTGTACGAGTAAAAGACGTTTCGGTAGAAGTGAGAGGGGTTTCTATAGGAGTGAGAGGAGTGTCTGTAGGAGTGAGAGGAGTGTCTGTAGGAGTGAGAGAGGTGTCTGAAGGAGTGTGAGAAGTGTCTGTAGGAGTAAAAGGAGTTTCTGTAGGAGTGAAAGGAGTGTCTGTATGAGTAAGAGGAGTTTAGGTAGGAGTGAGAGAAGTTTTTGTATGAGTAAGAGGAGTGTCTGTAGGAATGAGAGGAGTGTCTTTAGGAGTAAGAGGAGTTTCGGTAGGAGTGAGAGGAGTTTCTGTAGGACTGAGATGAGTTTCTGTATGAGTAAGAGGAGTGTCTGTAGGAGTGAGAGGAGTTTCTGTAAAAGAGAGGGGTTTCTATAGGAGTGAGAGGAGTGTCTGTAGGAGTGAGAGGAGTGTCTGTAGGAGTGAGAGAGGTGTCTGTAGGAGTGTGAGAAGTGTCTGTATGAGTAAAAGGAGTTTCTGTCAGAGTGAAAGGAGTGTCTGTATGAGTAAGAGGAGTGTCTGTAGGAGTAAGAGGAGTTTCTGTAGGAGTGAGAGGAGTTTTTGTATGAGTAAGAGGAGTGTCTGTAGGAATGAGAGGAGTGTCTGTAGGAGTAAGAGGAGTTTCGGTAGGAGTGAGAGGAGTGTCTGTATGAGTGAGAAGAGTGTCTGTAGGATTAAAAGGAGTTTCTGTAGGAATGAAAGGAGTTTCTGTATGAGTTAGAGGAGTGTCTGTAGGAGTGAGAGGAGGCTCTGTAGGAGTGAGAGGAGTTTCTGTATGAGTAAGAGGAGTGTCTGTAGGAGTGAGAGGAGTTTCTGTAGGACTGAGAAGAGTTTCTGTATGACTAAGAGGAGTGTCTGTAGGAGTGAGAGGAGTGTCTTTAGGAGTAAGAGGAGTTTCTGTAGGAGTGAAAGGAGTGTCTGTATGAGTAAGAGGAGTGTCTGTAAGCGTGAGAGTAGTTTCTGTAGGAGTAAGAGGAGTGTCTGTATGAGTAAGAGGAGTTTCTCTAGGAGTGAGAGGAGTTTCTCTAGGAGTGAGAGGAGTGTCTGTATGAATGAGAGTAGTGTCTGTAGGACTAAGAGGAGTGTCTGTAAGCGTGAGAGGAGTTTCTGTAGGAGTAAGAGGAGTGTCTGTATGAGTAAGAGGAGTTTCTCTAGGAGTGAGAGGAGTGTCTGTATGAATGAGAGTAGTGTCTGTAGGACTAAAAGGAGTTTCTGTAGGAGTGAAAGGAGTTTCTGTATGAGTAAGAGTACTATTTGTAGGACTGAGAGAAGTGTCTGTTGGAGTAAAAGGAGTTTCGGTAGGAGTGAGAGGAGTGTCTGTATGAGTTAGAGGAGTGTCTGTAGGAGTAAGAGGAGTTTCTGTAGGAGTTAGAGGAGTTTTTGTATGAGTAAGAGGAGTGTCTGTAAGAATGAGAGGAGTGTCTGGAGGAGTAAGAGGAGTTTCGGTAGGAGTGAGAGGAGTGTCTGTATGAGTGAGAAGAGTGTCTGTAGGATTAAAAGGAGTTTCTGTAGGAATGAAAGGAGTTTCTGTATGAGTTAGAGGAGTGTCTGTAGGAGTGAGAGGAGGCTCTGTAGGAGTGAGAGGAGTTTCTGTATGAGTAAGAGGAGTGTCTGTAGGAGTGAGAGGAGTTTCTGTAGGACTGAGAAGAGTTTCTGTATGACTAAGAGGAGTGTCTGTAGGAGTGAGAGGAGTGTCTTTAGGAGTAAGAGGAGTTTCTGTAGGAGTGAAAGGAGTGTCTGTATGAGTAAGAGGAGTGTCTGTAAGCGTGAGAGTAGTTTCTGTAGGAGTAAGAGGAGTGTCTGTATGAGTAAGAGGAGTTTCTCTAGGAGTGAGAGGAGTTTCTCTAGGAGTGAGAGGAGTGTCTGTATGAATGAGAGTAGTGTCTGTAGGACTAAGAGGAGTGTCTGTAAGCGTGAGAGGAGTTTCTGTAGGAGTAAGAGGAGTGTCTGTATGAGTAAGAGGAGTTTCTCTAGGAGTGAGAGGAGTGTCTGTATGAATGAGAGTAGTGTCTGTAGGACTAAAAGGAGTTTCTGTAGGACTAAGAGGAGTGTCTGTAAGCGTGAGAGGAGTTTCTGTAGGAGTAAGAGGAGTGTCTGTATGAGTAAGAGGAGTTTCTCTAGGAGTGAGAGGAGTGTCTGTATGAATGAGAGTAGTGTCTGTAGGACTAAAAGGAGTTTCTGTAGGAGTGAAAGGAGTTTCTGTATGAGTAAGAGTACTATTTGTAGGACTGAGAGAAGTGTCTGTTGGAGTAAAAGGAGTTTCGGTAGGAGTGAGAGGAGTGTCTGTATGAGTTAGAGGAGTGTCTGTAGGAGTAAGAGGAGTTTCTGTAGGAGTTAGAGGAGTTTTTGTATGAGTAAGAGGAGTGTCTGTAAGAATGAGAGGAGTGTCTGGAGGAGTAAGAGGAGTTTTGGTAGGAGTGAGAGGAGTGTCTGTATGAGTGAGAAGAGTGTCTGTAGGATTAAAAGGAGTTTCTGTAGGAATGAAAGGAGTTTCTGTATGAGTTAGAGGAGTGTCTGTAGGAGTGAGAGGAGGCTCTGTAGGAGTGAGAGGAGTTTCTGTTTGAGTAAGAGGAGTGTCTGTAGGAGTGAGAGGAGTTTCTGTAGGACTGAGAAGAGTTTCTGTATGACTAAGAGGAGTGTCTGTAGGAGTGAGAGGAGTGTCTTTAGGAGTAAGAGGAGTTTCTGTAGGAGTGAAAGGAGTGTCTGTATGAGTAAGAGGAGTGTCTGTAAGCGTGAGAGTAGTTTCTGTAGGAGTAAGAGGAGTGTCTGTATGAGTAAGAGGAGTTTCTCTAGGAGTGAGAGGAGTTTCTCTAGGAGTGAGAGGAGTGTCTGTATGAATGAGAGTAGTGTCTGTAGGACTAAGAGGAGTGTCTGTAAGCGTGAGAGGAGTTTCTGTAGGAGTAAGAGGAGTGTCTGTATGAGTAAGAGGAGTTTCTCTAGGAGTGAGAGGAGTGTCTGTATGAATGAGAGTAGTGTCTGTAGGACTAAAAGGAGTTTCTGTAGGAGTGAAAGGAGTTTCTGTATGAGTAAGAGTACTATTTGTAGGAGTGAGAGAAGTGTCTGTTGGAGTAAAAGGAGTTTCGGTAGGAGTGAGAGGAGTGTCTGTATGAGTTAGAGGAGTGTCTGTAGGAGTAAGAGGAGTTTCTGTAGGAGTGAGAGGAGTTTTTGTATGAGTAAGAGGAGTGTCTGTAAGAATGAGAGGAGTGTCTGGAGTAGTAAGAGGAGTTTCGGTAGGAGTGAGAGGAGTGTCTGTATGAGTGAGAAGAGTGTCTGTAGGATTAAAAGGAGTTTCTGTAGGAATGAAAGGAGTTTCTGTATGAGTTAGAGGAGTGTCTGTAGGAGTGAGAGGAGGCTCTGTAGGAGTGAGAGGAGTTTCTGTATGAGTAAGAGGAGTGTCTGTAGGAGTGAGAGGAGTTTCTGTAGGACTGAGAAGAGTTTCTGTATGACTAAGAGGAGTGTCTGTAGGAGTGAGAGGAGTGTCTTTAGGAGTAAGAGGAGTTTCTGTAGGAGTGAAAGGAGTGTCTGTATGAGTAAGAGGAGTGTCTGTAAGCGTGAGAGTAGTTTCTGTAGGAGTAAGAGGAGTGTCTGTATGAGTAAGAGGAGTTTCTCTAGGAGTGAGAGGAGTGTCTGTATGAATGAGAGTAGTGTCTGTAGGACTAAAAGGAGTTTCTGTAGGAGTGAAAGGAGTTTCTGTATGAGTAAGAGTACTATTTGTAGGAGTGAGAGAAGTGTCTGTTGGAGTAAAAGGAGTTTCGGTAGGAGTGAGAGGAGTGTCTGTATGAGTTAGAGGAGTGTCTGTAGGAGTAAGAGGAGTTTCTGTAGGAGTGAGAGGAGTTTTTGTATGAGTAAGAGGAGTGTCTGTAAGAATGAGAGGAGTGTCTGGAGGAGTAAGAGGAGTTTCGGTAGGAGTGAGAGGAGTGTCTGTATGAGTGAGAAGAGTGTCTGTAGGATTAAAAGGAGTTTCTGTAGGAATGAAAGGAGTTTCTGTATGAGTTAGAGGAGTGTCTGTAGGAGTGAGAGGAGGCTCTGTAGGAGTGAGAGGAGTTTCTGTATGAGTAAGAGGAGTGTCTGTAGGAGTGAGAGGAGTTTCTGTAGGACTGAGAAGAGTTTCTGTATGACTAAGAGGAGTGTCTGTAGGAGTGAGAGGAGTGTCTTTAGGAGTAAGAGGAGTTTCTGTAGGAGTGAAAGGAGTGTCTGTATGAGTAAGAGGAGTGTCTGTAAGCGTGAGAGTAGTTTCTGTAGGAGTAAGAGGAGTGTCTGTATGAGTAAGAGGAGTTTCTCTAGGAGTGAGAGGAGTTTCTCTAGGAGTGAGAGGAGTGTCTGTATGAATGAGAGTAGTGTCTGTAGGACTAAGAGGAGTGTCTGTAAGCGTGAGAGGAGTTTCTGTAGGAGTAAGAGGAGTGTCTGTATGAGTAAGAGGAGTTTCTCTAGGAGTGAGAGGAGTGTCTGTATGAATGAGAGTAGTGTCTGTAGGACTAAAAGGAGTTTCTGTAGGAGTGAAAGGAGTTTCTGTATGAGTAAGAGTACTATTTGTAGGAGTGAGAGAAGTGTCTGTTGGAGTAAAAGGAGTTTCGGTAGGAGTGAGAGGAGTGTCTGTATGAGTTAGAGGAGTGTCTGTAGGAGTAAGAGGAGTTTCTGTAGGAGTGAGAGGAGTTTTTGTATGAGTAAGAGGAGTGTCTGTAAGAATGAGAGGAGTGTCTGGAGGAGTAAGAGGAGTTTCGGTAGGAGTGAGAGGAGTGTCTGTATGAGTGAGAAGAGTGTCTGTAGGATTAAAAGGAGTTTCTGTAGGAATGAAAGGAGTTTCTGTATGAGTTAGAGGAGTGTCTGTAGGAGTGAGAGGAGGCTCTGTAGGAGTGAGAGGAGTTTCTGTATGAGTAAGAGGAGTGTCTGTAGGAGTGAGAGGAGTTTCTGTAGGACTGAGAAGAGTTTCTGTATGACTAAGAGGAGTGTCTGTAGGAGTGAGAGGAGTGTCTTTAGGAGTAAGAGGAGTTTCTGTAGGAGTGAAAGGAGTGTCTGTATGAGTAAGAGGAGTGTCTGTAAGCGTGAGAGTAGTTTCTGTAGGAGTAAGAGGAGTGTCTGTATGAGTAAGAGGAGTTTCTCTAGGAGTGAGAGGAGTGTCTGTATGAATGAGAGTAGTGTCTGTAGGACTAAGAGGAGTGTCTGTAAGCGTGAGAGGAGTTTCTGTAGGAGTAAGAGGAGTGTCTGTATGAGTAAGAGGAGTTTCTCTAGGAGTGAGAGGAGTGTCTGTATGAATGAGAGTAGTGTCTGTAGGACTAAAAGGAGTTTCTGTAGGAGTGAAAGGAGTTTCTGTATGAGTAAGAGTACTATTTGTAGGAGTGAGAGAAGTGTCTGTTGGAGTAAAAGGAGTTTCGGTAGGAGTGAGAGGAGTGTCTGTATGAGTTAGAGGAGTGTCTGTAGGAGTAAGAGGAGTTTCTGTAGGAGTGAGAGGAGTTTTTGTATGAGTAAGAGGAGTGTCTGTAAGAATGAGAGGAGTGTCTGGAGGAGTAAGATGAGTTTCGGTAGGAATGAGAGGAGTGTCTGTATGAGTGAAAAGAGTGTCTGTAGGATTAAAAGGAGTTTCTGTAGGAATGAAAGGAGTTTCTGTATGAGTTAGATGAGTGTCTGTAGGAGTGAGAGGAGGCTCTGTAGGAGTGAGAGGAGTTTCTGTATGAGTGAGAAGAGTTTCTGTAGGACTGAGAAGAGTTTCTGTATGAGTAAGAGGAGTGTCTGTAGGAGTGAGAAGAGTTTCTGTAGGAGTGAGAGGAGTTTCTGTAGGAGTGAGAGGAGTGTCTGTAGGAGTGAGAGAAGTTTCTGTAGGAGTGAGAGGAGTGTCTGTAGGAGTGAGAAGAGTTTCTGTAGGAGTGAGAGGAGTGTCTGTAGGAGTGAGAAGAGTTTCTGTAGGAGTGAGAGGAGTGTCTGTAGGAGTGAGAGAAGTTTCTGTAGGAGTGAGAGGAGTTTCCGTAAAAGTGAGAGGAGTTTCTGTAGGAGTCAGAGAAGTTTCTGTAAAAGTGAGAGGAGTTTCTGTAGGAGGCAGACGATGCCATCACCACCACCCTTCTTTCGCCGATGATACAACTGTGCTGGGTCTCATCAGCAAAGGCGACGAGTCAGCATTAAGAGAGGAGGTGCAGCAGCTGACAGACTGGTGTACAGTCAACAACCTTCATTGGAATGTAGAGAAGACCAAGGAAATGGTTGTTGACTTCAGAAAAACAAGACACAGCCTTTAATCAAGAAACCAAACCTTGACCCCAGTGTATTGTCTAATTACAGACCCATCTCCAACTTAACATTCGTATCCAAGATATTAGAAAAAGCTGTGGCCCAACAACTCTGCTTATACCTGAGTAAGAATGACATGTATGAGAAATTCCAGTCTGGATTTAGATCCAATCACAGCACAGAGACAGTCCTTTAGACCCAATCACAGCACTGAGACAGTCCTTCAGACCCAATCACAGCACAGAGACAGTCCTTCAGACCCAATCACAGCACAGAGACAGCCCTACAGACACAATCACAGCACAGACAGCCCTTCAGACCCAATCACAGCACAGAGACAGCCCTTCAGACCCAATCACAGCACAGACACAGTCCTTCAGACCCAATCACAGCACAGAGACAGCCCTTCAGACCCAATCACAGCACAGAGACAGCCCTTCAGACCCAATCACAGCCCAGAGACAGTCCTTCAGACCCAATCACAGCACAGAGACAGCCCTTCAGACCCAATCACAGCACAGAGACAGCCCTCCAGACCCAATCACAGCACAGAGACAGCCCTAGTGAAGATTACAAATGATCTCCTTCTTGCCTCTGATCAAGGCTATGTATCTTTATTAGTCCTACTAGACCTCAGTGCAGCCTCAGTGCAGTGCAGCCTACAATAGATCATACTATATTACTAGAAAGATTAGAGAAAATCTATATCTAAATAATATCTAATGGGACGCTATCAATTCATAACAATAAAAGATTTATCTTCAAATTACACAGAAGTAAGATATGGAGTTCCTCAAGGCTCTATTAAGGCTCCGACTTAATGTTAGACTTGTCTGATGCTTCCATTATTCCTGGTTTAGCAGCTAAAAATCTTGGTGTCACATTCGACTCCAAACTAAGAGACTCCTCCTCTCTACAGGACACAGAAAAGCTAGTACATGCTTTTATTAACTCAAGACTAGATTACTGTAATGCACTACTGTCAGGTTGTTCCAGCAGGAACCTCAATAAACTTCAGCTGCTTCAGAACACTGCAGCCAGGGTTCTTACTAAAGCTAGAACATCTGACCATATCAGTCCAGTTCTATCAGCACTGCACTGATCCCAGTTCAGTTCAGCACTGATTATAAAATTCTTCTATTAACATATAAAGCCCTACATGGCCTCGCTCCTGAGTACCTGCAGGATCTTATAGTATATTACGAACCATCAAGACTACTTAGATCTCAGGGAGCTGCTTCTTACTCTTTACCAAAATTCATAAACCCTCAGCAGGGGGAGGAGCCTTTTCTTATTAAGCCCCCCAACTCTGAAGTAATCTTCCAGATAATGTTCAGGACTCAGACACAGTCTCAGTCTTTAAATCTAGGCTGAAACTCATCTGTTTAGTTCAGCTTTTGGTAATTAATGTTTCTTAAAGGTATAAAGGTTGCAGGTCCAGGGGTTCGAGGACCCAGGGAATTGTAGTACACTGAGATGCTGGAGCTGTCGTCTCGCTGCTTACACGCCATCACTCAGGTTTGTGGACGGTGGAGCAGATAGATGCTGGTGTTTCAGGGAGCTCCTGTGTCTGTGTTACCTTCTGGCTCTCTCCTTTTAATTAGACTGTTATAGTCAGACCTGCCGGAGTTGTCAGACACACTCTGATACTGCCCAACATTCTCTGCTCTCCATAAAATTCCTCTCAGAATTAACCCTTTCTTTTTACCTTTTCCGAGTAAATGGCCACCCGGCCCGACCTGCCGGAAGATTGCCCGCTGAGGTCCCCTCTACCTTCGTCAAACCAGCAGGCCCCCCACCCACCACCATCCATAGCAGACCAGCGGCTCACCCACCTACCACTGCTACCTGTTTAGTGACCATGTTAAAACCATTTTTAACTATCTGCTGTATCTGGTTTGGTCATTTTTATCATTAATGTTTAAATAGTTCTGATCAGAGGAGGACGGGTCAGGTCCCCCTTGTGAGTCTTGGTTCCTCCCAAGGTTTCTTCCTCCAGCTCTGAGGGAGTTTTTCCTTGCCACTGTTGCCGTTGGCTGCTCACTGGGGGTCTTTTGATTAATCATGTCTTACGTTATTTCTCCTTTCTTCTTTGTCTCTGTCTTTTATTATTCACTATTTATGTAAAGCTGCTTTGTGACGACAACCGTTGTAAAAAGCTATACAAATAAATCTGACTTGACTTGACTTGACACAACCACTCTCCGCTCAGCATCGATGGCTCCTCTGTGGAGATCGTTAAGAGCAAGTTCCTTGGTGTCCACCTAGCGGAGAACCTCACCTGGTCCCCGAACACCAGCTCTACAGCCAAGAAAGCCCAGCAGCGTCTCTTCTCCCTCCGGAGACTTTCCCGTCTCCTTCCACCCATCCTCACCCTCTTCTATAGGGGGACCATAGAGAGCATCCTAAGCAGCTGCATCACTGCCTGGTTTGGGACCTGCACAGTCTCTGACCGCAAGACCCTCCAATGTATTATGAGGATCATCGGAGTTTCTCTCCCCTCCGTCATGGACATTTACACCACCCGCTGCATCCGCAAAGCAACCAGCATTGTGGATGACTCCACCCACCCTTCACACAGACTGTTCTCCCTCCTGCCATCAGGAAGAAGGTACCACAGCATCCGGTCCAACACGACCAGACTCTGCAACAGCTTCTTCCCCCAAGCCATCAGACTCCTCAACACAACTCAACTTCTGACCTGATGTCTTTTCTGCTACATGCGCACACACACACACACACACACACACACACACACACACACACACACACACACACGCTCTCTCTCTCTCTCTCTCTCAGACTCTCAGGAAGCATTTTGCACTAATAACTTTACTACCTCACTGGACTCAATATTTATTGCAAACTGCATAATTTGCACACTACCGTCATTATTTATTATTCTCTGTCTGTAGTGTGTTGTGTTGTCTGTTCGCACTTGTTTGTTTGTGTTACACTTGTGTTCTGTATGCACTGTGTCTATGTTCCACCATGGTCCTGGAGGAATGTTGTTTCATTTCACTGTGTTCTCTGTATGTAGTTGAAATGACAATAAAACTCACTTGACTTGACTTGACTTGTATGAGTAAGAGGAGTGTATGTAGGAGTGAGAGGAGTGGCTGTGGGAGTGAGAGAAGTGTTTGTAGAAGTAAGAGGAGTGTCTGTAAAAGTGAGAAGAGTGTCTGACAGCGAGCGTTGGAGGAGATGTTTGCTGTGGTCAGTATTCTTTTTGTTGATGTTTGGAGCAGACAGGAAGCTCAACAATCATTCTGGTGCTGCTCACTTTTAGTTTAGGATTAAGATCAATACATGTAGAACAAAGAGAGAACAAATTGAGAAAAACTTGAAATGTAAATATATAAATTAGTTAATCATTTAGTTCAGGGTTAGGGTTAGTGTACACTAATGTAGAGTGTGGGAGTGTAGAGTGTATGAATGTATAGTGTGGGAGTGTAGAGTGTATGAATGTAGAGTGTGGGAGTGTAGACTGTATAAATGTAGAGTGTGGGAGTGTAGACTATAAAAATGTAGAGTGTGGGAGTGTAGAGTGTATGAATGTATAGTGTGGGAGTGTAGAGTGTAGAAATGTAGAGTGTGGGAGTGTAGAGTGTATGAATGTAAAGTGTATAAATGTAGAGTGTGGGAGTGTAGAGTGTATTAATGTAGAGTGTGGGAGTGTAGACTGTATAAATGTAGTGTGTGGGAGTGTAGAGTGTATGAATGTAGAGTGTGGGAGTGTATAGTGTATAAATGTAGAGTGTGGGAGTGTAGAGTGTATTAATGAAGAGTGTGGGAGTGTAGAGCGTATGAATGTAGAGTGTGGGAGTGTAGAGTGTATAAATGTAGACTGTATAAATGTAGAGTGTATGAATGTAGAGTGTATTAATGTAGAGTGTGGGAGTGTAGAGTGTATAAATGTAGAGTGTGGGAGTGTAGAGTGTATAAATGTAGAGTGTATAAATGTAGAGTGTGGGAGTGTAGAGTGTATTAATGTAGAGTGTGGGAGTGTAGACTGTATAAATGTAGAGTGTGGGAGTGTAGAGTGTATGAATGTAGAGTGTGGGAGTGAAGAGTGTATAAATGTAGAGTGTATAAATGTAGAGTGTATGAATGTAGAGTGTATTAATGTAGAGTGTGGGAGTGTAGAGTGTATAAATGTAGAGTGTGGGAGTGTAGAGTGTATAAATGTAGAGTGTATAAATGTAGAGTGTGGGAGTGTAGAGTGTATTAATGTAGAGTGTGGGAGTGCAGACTGTATAAATGTAGAGTGTGGGAGTGTAGAGTGTATGAATGTAGATTGTGGGAGTGTAGAGTGTATTAATGTAGAGTGTGGGAGTGTAGAGTGTATGAATGTAGAGTGTGGGAGTGTAGAGTGTATGAATGTAGAGTGTGGGAGTGTAGAGTGTATAAATGTAGAGTGTATAAATGTAGAGTGTATGAATGTAGAGTGTATTAATGTAGAGTGTGGGAGTGTAGAGTGTATAAATGTAGAGTGTATGAATGTAGAGTGTATTAATGTAGAATGTGGGAGTGTAGAGTGTATAAATGTAGAGTGTGGGAGTGTAGAGTGTATGAATGTAGAGTGTGGGAGTGTAGAGTGTATAAATGTAGAGTGTATAAATGTAGAGTGTGGGAGTGTAGAGTGTATAATTGTAGAGTGTGGGAGTGTAGAGTGTATAAATGTAGAGTGTGGGAGTGTAGACTGTATAAATGTAGAGTGTGGGAGTGTAGAGTGTATAAATGTAGAGTGTATAAATGTAGAGTGTGGGAGTGTAGAGTGTATAAATGTAGAGTGTGGGAGTGCAGACTGTATACATGTAGAGTGTGGGAGTGTAGAGTGTATGAATGTAGAGTGTGGGAGTGTAGAGTGTATAAATGTAGAGTGTGGGAGTGTAGAGTGTATAAATGTAGAGTGTGGGAGTGCAGACTGTATAAATGTAGAGTGTGGGAGTGTAGAGTGTATGAATGTAGAGTGTGGGAGTGTAGAGTGTATTAATGTAGAGTGTGGGAGTGTAGAGTGTATAAATGTAGAATGTGGGAGTGTAGAGTGTATAAATGTAGAATGTGGGAGTGTAGAGTGTATAAATGTAGAGTGTGGGAGTGTAGAGTGTATTAATGTAGAATGTGGGAGTGTAGACTGTATAAATTTAGAGTGTGGGAGTGTAGACTGTATAAATTTAGAGTGTAGAGTGTATACACTCACCCTGCTCTGCTGCTGCCACCAACAAAACCACAAACATTTGTGATGCTTTTCCTTGTTTATGTGAAGCACTTTGAACTGCTACTGTGTATGAAAGGTGCCTTGCAGTGGAGCTCATGGATGCCGGTGTTTCAGGGTGCTCCCATATCTGTGTCTACTGCTACCTTCCTCAGACTAGGTGCCCACACTACATTACTGACTATCCTGAAGTGTACATGGACTCTAATTAATCTTGCAATTGTTCCTATTATTGTTGTTGTTGTTGTTGTTCTTCTTCTTCTTATTATTATTATTATTATTATTATTAATAATAACAATAATAATATAACTTTTGGTAGGTTCTGGCCACTGCATATCAGGAACACCCCACAAGACCTGCCTGTTGTTCTGGAGACGTTCTGACCCAGTTGTCTAGAACATCACAGTTTGGTTTTGGTCAAAGTGTCTCAGGTTCTTACGCTTGTCCATTTTTCCTGCTTCAACACCTTCATCACCTATAAGAACTGACTGTTCATCTGCTGACTAATAGATCCACCCTCTGACATGTGATATTGGAACTAGATCATCACCTGGCAGTGGTTTTAATGTTATGGCAGATTAGTGTTGTTTAAATGTCTGTATTGTCAAAGATGCCACTGGGGCTTTTTCAAGGGAGGTATTTTACATATTAGTGTAAATTAGTGTCGGAGAGTGGAAGTGCAGTACAGGTGTTCTTTAACACCTCCAATGTTAAACACTGAAGAATCTGCTGCGGTTCTGTCAGTGAGAACCAGCTTTAAAGGTGTTGATAAGGTTTTGATCTTTGGATAGCATCTATATGTTCCTCATTTCTTGGTTACAAAATGTAAACCAGATACAGATTAATGAATGCACTCCTTAGAAGGGGTGTCCACAAACATTTGGACATATAGTGTGTATTGTGGAACATTATAGAAGTGCTGTAAAAGAAGATAAATCACTTTGTTGATGCTTCACACTTCAGAGTAAATCACACACACTTAAGTACGAAACCTGCTTCATATGCCTGACTAAAAATGACCAGAAAGGATAAATATATGACCACTCCTCTCAGCCACAGCTTCAGGGTCAGAGCAGCAGCAGAACCCGCACTTCAACCACTGAACTACTAAATAAACTATGATGGCAAATCCAGGTCCAGAAAGTAAATTTGCTCCAGTATTGAGTTTCAACTGCCTGGATTGCTCAGCTGCAGCTTAGCGTAGGATTTTTACTTTCTGAACCTGGATTTGCCACATCCAGTCTGTCAGATTTAGAAAAACGGCAGCAGAGCCTCACTGTCTGTGATGATCTTTGAGTTTCACACCAATAGCAGAGAATCCCAGACTTAGGCTAGAACGCTTCTGGAGACCCTAATATTCTTTATTATACCCCAACAGGTCCATGTATGGGTAGTCCAACTGGGGGTCAGAGAGTTTTGTCCTCAGGTTCCATGTTGGCCCCACATATGGATGCCCACCAGGATCAGTGATGGGACCAGAAGGGCTTAAGCATGTGCCACATCTGTGTTGTATAATGTATAGAGGGCCTCAATGGGACCTATGTAAGATTAGGGTGGGCTGTAATAATGGGGCTCATTTGGGAAGCCAACTTGGTCCCATTAACAAAACATGTACAAACCCACTCAGAGCCCATGTCCACCTGGAACCCACCTAGCCCACGTTCCACCCATGTGAACCCTAAACGAGCATGTTTAGAGGTAGAGGTAATACATAACCTCTGATATTTAACAATTTCTTGATGTTTGATACCTAACCCTTCAATTGCTGTATTCTATAAATCTATAAGGAATGATCAATCACACCAATGACTGTAGAAAACATGGATGCCGACCTTCCGTTCTACAATGAAGAGGAGCCAGACTTGCCTATTTATTTGCTAGACCCACCCCCTCTTCCCAGACCAAGCGCATCTTTCAGTCCACCTTCATTGAGCTTCCAGAAGAGCAGATTTCCCCCTGGATTCCCAGTCTATTCGGAAAGTGGACGATCCAACAGTAAAAGTGCAGCTCATGTAAGTTCCTCTTCAGCTCAGCTCCTTCATGTACTAAACAGAGAGGACGCCATGCAGGTCCAGCAGACGAGCGGCATTACCTCCTGCAGTGTTACATTAACTTCCCCTGCAGTGTTACATTAACTTCTCCTGCAGTGTTAAAATACCTCCTGCAGTGTTACATTACCTTTTCCTGCAGTGTTACATTACCTTCTCCTGCAGTGTTACATTAACTTCCCCTCCAGTGTTACATTACATCCTGCAGTGTTACATTAACTTCCCCTATAGTGTTACATTACCTCCTGCAGTGTTACATTACCTCCTGCAGTTCAACATTACCTCCTGCAGTGTTACATTAACTTCTTCTATAGTGTTACATTACCTCCTGCAGTGTTACATTAACTTCCCCTCCAGTGTTACATTACATCCTGCAGTGTTACATTAACTTCTCATGCAGTGTTACATTACCTTCCCCTGCAGTGTTACATTAACTTCCCCTGTAGTGTTACATTAGCTCCTGCAGTGTTACATTAACTTCTGTAGTGTTACATTACCTCCTGCAGTGTTACATTAACTTCCCCTCCAGTGTTACATTACATCCTGCAGTGTTACATTAACTTCTCATGCAGTGTTACATTACCTTCCCCTGCAGTGTTACATTAACTTCCCCTGTAGTGTTACATTACCTCCTGCAGTGTTACATTAACTTCTGCAGTGTTACATTACCTCCTGCAATGTTACATTAACTTCTCATGCAGTGTTACATTACCTTCCCCTGCAGTGTTACATTAACTTCTACTGTAGTATTAAATTACCTCCTGCAGTGTTACATTAACTTCTCCTGCAGTGTTTCATTACCTCCTGCAGTGTTACATTACCTTCTCCTGCAGTGTTATATTACCTCCTCATGCAGTGTTACATTAATTTCTACTGCAGTGTTACATTACCTTCTCCTGCAGTGTTACATTAATTTCTCCTGCAGTGTTACATTAACTTCTCCTGCAGTGTTACATTAACTTCTCCTGCAGTGTTACATTTCTTGATGTTTGATACCTAACCCTTCAATTGCTGTATTCTATAAATCTATAAGGAATGATCAATCACACCAATGACTGTAGAAAACATGGATGCCGACCTTCCGTTCTACAATGAAGAGGAGCCAGACTTGCCTATTTATTTGCTAGACCCACCCCCTCTTCCCAGACCAAGCGCATCTTTCAGTCCACCTTCATTGAGCTTCCAGAAGAGCAGATTTCCCCCTGGATTCCCAGTCTATTCGGAAAGTGGACGATCCAACAGTAAAAGTTCAGCTCATGTAAGTTCCTCTTCAGCTCAGCTCCTTCATGTACTAAACAGAGAGGACGCCATGCAGGTCCAGCAGACGAGCGGCATTACCTCCTGCAGTGTTACATTAACTTCCCCTGCAGTGTTACATTAACTTCTCCTGCAGTGTTAAAATACCTCCTGCAGTGTTACATTACCTTTTCCTGCAGTGTTACATTACCTTCTCCTGCAGTGTTACATTAAGTTCCCCTCCAGTGTTACATTACATCCTGCAGTGTTACATTAACTTCCCCTATAGTGTTACATTACCTCCTGCAGTGTTACATTACCTCCTGCAGTTTAACATTACCTCCTGCAGTGTTACATTAACTTCTTCTATAGTGTTACATTACCTCCTGCAGTGTTACATTAACTTCCCCTCCAGTGTTACATTACATCCTGCAGTGTTACATTAACTTCCCCTCCAGTGTTACATTACCTTCCCCTGCAGTGTTACATTAACTTCCCCTGCAGTCTTACATTAACTTCCCCTGTAGTGTTACATTAGCTCCTGCAGTGTTACATTAACTTCTGTAGTGTTACATTACCTCCTGCAGTGTTACATTAACTTCCCCTCCAGTGTTACATTACATCCTGCAGTGTTACATTAACTTCTCATGCAGTGTTACATTACCTTCCCCTGCAGTGTTACATTAACTTCCCCTGTAGTGTTACATTACCTCCTGCAGTGTTACATTAACTTCTGCAGTGTTACATTACCTCCTGCAATGTTACATTAACTTCTCATGCAGTGTTACATTACCTTCCCCTGCAGTGTTACCTTAACTTCTACTGTAGTATTAAATTACCTCCTGCAGTGTTACATTAACTTCTCCTGCAGTGTTTCATTACCTCCTGCAGTGTTACATTACCTTCTCCTGCAGTGTTATATTACCTCCTCATGCAGTGTTACATTAATTTCTACTGCAGTGTTACATTACCTTCTCCTGCAGTGTTACATTAATTTCTCCTGCAGTGTTACATTAACTTCTCCTGCAGTGTTACATTAACTTGTCCTGCAGTGTTACATTACCTTCTCCTGCAGTGTTACATTAACTTCCTCTGCAGTGTTACATTAACTTCCCCTGCAGTGTTACATTAACTTCTCCTGCAGTGTTAAAATACCTCCTGCAGTGTTACATTACCTTTTCCTGCAGTGTTACATTACCTTCTCCTGCAGTGTTACATTAAGTTCCCCTCCAGTGTTACATTACATCCTGCAGTGTTACATTAACTTCCCCTATAGTGTTACATTACCTCCTGCAGTGTTACATTACCTCCTGCAGTTTAACATTACCTCCTGCAGTGTTACATTAACTTCTTCTATAGTGTTACATTACCTCCTGCAGTGTTACATTAACTTCCCCTCCAGTGTTACATTACATCCTGCAGTGTTACATTAACTTCCCCTCCAGTGTTACATTACCTTCCCCTGCAGTGTTACATTAACTTCCCCTGCAGTCTTACATTAACTTCCCCTGTAGTGTTACATTAGCTCCTGCAGTGTTACATTAACTTCTGTAGTGTTACATTACCTCCTGCAGTGTTACATTAACTTCCCCTCCAGTGTTACATTACATCCTGCAGTGTTACATTAACTTCTCATGCAGTGTTACATTACCTTCCCCTGCAGTGTTACATTAACTTCCCCTGTAGTGTTACATTACCTCCTGCAGTGTTACATTAACTTCTGCAGTGTTACATTACCTCCTGCAATGTTACATTAACTTCTCATGCAGTGTTACATTACCTTCCCCTGCAGTGTTACCTTAACTTCTACTGTAGTATTAAATTACCTCCTGCAGTGTTACATTAACTTCTCCTGCAGTGTTTCATTACCTCCTGCAGTGTTACATTACCTTCTCCTGCAGTGTTATATTACCTCCTCATGCAGTGTTACATTAATTTCTACTGCAGTGTTACATTACCTTCTCCTGCAGTGTTACATTAATTTCTCCTGCAGTGTTACATTAACTTCTCCTGCAGTGTTACATTAACTTGTCCTGCAGTGTTACATTACCTTCTCCTGCAGTGTTACATTAACTTCCTCTGCAGTGTTACATTAACTTCCCCTGCAGTGTTACATTACCTCCTACAGTGTTACAGTAACTTCCCCTGCAGTGTTACATTACCTTCTCCTGCAGTGTTACATTACCTCCTACAGTGTTACATTAACTTCCCCTGCAGTGTTACTTTACCTCCTGCAGTGTTACATTAACTTCTTCTATAGTGTTACATTACCTCCTGCAGTGTTACATTAACTTCCCCTCCAGTGTTACATTACATCCTGCAGTGTTACATTAACTTCTCATGCAGTGTTACATTACCTTCCCCTGCAGTGTTACATTAACTTCCCCTGTAGTGTTACATTAGCTCCTGCAGTGTTACATTAACTTCTGTAGTGTTACATTACCTCCTGCAGTGTTACATTAACTTCCCCTCCAGTGTTACATTACATCCTGCAGTGTTACATTAACTTCTCATGCAGTGTTACATTACCTTCCCCTGCAGTGTTACATTAACTTCCCCTGTAGTGTTACATTACCTCCTGCAGTGTTACATTAACTTCTCATGCAGTGTTACATTACCTTCTCCTGCAGTGTTACATTAACTTCTCCTGCAGTGTTACATTACCTTCTCCTGCAGTGTTACATTACCTTCTCCTGCAGTGTTATATTACCTCCTCATGCAGTGTTACATTAATTTCTACTGCAGTGTTACATTAATTTCTCCTGCAGTGTTACATTAACTTCCCCTGCAGTGTTACATTAACTTCTCCTGCAGTGTTACATTAACTTCTCCTGCAGTGTTACATTACCTTCTCCTGCAGTGTTACATTAACTTCCTCTGCAGTGTTACATTAACTTCCCCTGCAGTGTTACATTACCTTCTCCTGCAGTGTTACATTACCTCCTACAGTGTTACATTAACTTCCCCTGCAGTGTTACTTTACCTCCTACAGTGTTACAGTAACTGCCCCTGCAGTGTTACATTACCTTCTCCTGCAGTGTTACATTACCTCCTACAGTGTTACATTAACTTCTTCTGCAGTGTTACATAAACTTCCCCTGTAGTGTTACATTACCTTCTGCAGTGTTACATTAAGTCAAGTCAAGTCAAATTTATTTGTATTGCGCTTTTTACAACTGTTGTCACAAAGCAGCTTTACATAATTAGTACTTAATAAAGAACAGAGACAGAGAAGAAAGAAGGAATAACATGAAGCGTCAAAGACCCCCGTGAACAGCCAACGGCGACAGTGGCATGGAAAAACTCCCTCAGAGCTGGAGGAAGAAACCTTGGGAGGAACCAAGGCTCACAAGGGGGACCCATCCTCCTCTGGCCAGACTGTTTTAAACATTAATGATAAAAATTACCAAAGCAGATACAACAGAAAGTTAATAGTGGTGATATTAATAGTGTCAGACAGGCACGAGTCCATCTAGGTTTCAGCACGGCCACCAAACAGGCAGCAGCAGCTGGCGGGTGAGCCATGGGTGGTGGCGGGTTGGGGGGGGACCCGCTGGCCGGACTGGTAGGTGGCAGCTGGTTAGATGCAGGTAGAGGGGACCTCAGCGGGCAATCTTCCTGCAGATCGGGCTGGGTGGCCATTTACTCGGGGAAGGTAAAGAGAGAGAAGTTAGTTCTAAGAGGAATTTTATGGAGTGCAGAGAATGTTGAGAATCAGCATCTGGGTATGTCTGACGACTCCGGCAGGTCTGATTATCACAGCATAATTAAAAGGAGAGAGCCAGAAGGTAACACGGACACGGGCGTACCCTGAGAACACCAGCATCTATCTGCTCCACCATCAACAAACCTGAGTGATCACGTGTAAGCAGCGAGACGACAGCTCCAGCATCTCAGTGTACTACAATTCCCTGGGTCCGCGAACCCCTGGACCTGCAGCCCTTATCTAAGAAACATTAATTACCAAAAGCTAAACTAAACATATAAGTTTTCAGCTTAGATTTAAAGATTAAGACTGTGTCTGAGTCCCGAACATTATCTGGAAGGTTATTCCAGAGCTGGGGGGCTTTATAAGAAAAGGCTCTTCCCCCTGCTGAGGTTTTCTGAATTTTGGGAACGAGTAAGAGGCCAGCACCCTGAGATCTAAGTAGTCTTGATGGTTCGTAATATACAATAAGATCCTGCAGGTACTCAGGAGCGAGGCCATGTAGGGCTTTATATGTTAATAGAAGAATTTTGTATTCGATACGGAATTTAACTGGGAGCCAATGAAGTGCTGATAGAACTGGACTGATATGGTCAAATGTTCTAGGTTTAGTAAGGACCCTGGCTGCAGCATTTTGCACCAGCTGAAGTTTATTGAGGTTCCTGCTGGAACAACCTGACAGTAGTGCGTTACAATAATCTAGCCTTGAGGTAATAAAAGCATGTACTAGCTTTTCTGTGTCCTGTAGAGATAAGGAGTCTCTTAGTTTGGAGATGTTCCTAAGCTGCATGAAGGCTGTTCTACTAATATTAGCTATATGTTGCTCAAATGATAAATCTGAGTCGAATGTGACGCCAAGATTTTTAGCTGCTAAACCAGGAATGATGGAAGAATCAGCCAAGTCTAACATTAAGTCTGATAGTTTATTTCTAGAGTCTTTTGGACCTAAAAGGAGAAGCTGGGTTTTGTCACTGTTAAGGAGAAGGAAGTTATGTGACATCCAGAGTTTTATATCCTTTACACAGTCCTCCATTTTCTGTAGTCTAAATTTATCGTCAGGTTTGGCTGATATATAGAGCTGTGTGTCATCTGCATAGAAATGGAAATTAACGCCATGTCTGCTTATAACTGAGCCCAATGCTAACATGTATAATGTAAATAATAGCGGTCCTAAAATTGAGCCTTGCGGAACTCCATATCTTACTTCTGCGTAGTTTGAAGATAAATCTTTTATCTTTACGAATTGATAGCGTCCCGTTAGATATGATTGGAACCATGATAGGGCTGTCCCTGTGATTCCAACCATTTTCTCTAATCTTTCTAGTAATATAGAATGATCTATTGTATCAAAGGCTGCACTGAGGTTTAGTAGAGCTAATAAAGATACGTAGCCTTGATCAGAGGCAAGAAGGAGATCATTCGTAATCTTCACTAGGGCTGTCTCTGTGCTGTGATTGAGTCTAAATCCAGACTGGAATTTCTCATACATGTCATTTTTACTCAGGTATAAGCAGAGTTGTTGGGCCACAGCTTTTTCTAATATCTTAGATACGAATGTTAAGTTTGAGATGGGTCTATAATTAGATAATACGCTAGGATCAAGATTTGGTTTTTTGATTAAAGGTTTTATAACTGCTATTTTAAGGGTTTGGGGTACATGCCCAAGGCTAAGGGATGAATTTACAATTGTTAAAAGAGGTCCGATTATAATTGGGAGAATTTCTTTTAGCAATTTAGAGGGAATCGGGTCGAGTGTACATGTTGTACAATTAGCTGAGGATATAATTTTTTCTAGTTCTGGCTGTGGAAGTGGGTAGAAGGCTTCCAGCCTTTGTTCTACAACTAAGTTTTGTTCTAAAGCAACTACATCAGGTGACGGCCATGTTTGATTTAATAAGCAGGGTTGGATTTGTTGTCTAATATTTTCTATTTTATTATTAAAATAGTCCATAAAAACATGACTGGTTAAAGATGTTGGGATCTGGGGTTGAGTATCTGCCTGGCTTTTAGTAAGTTTAGAGATCTCATTAAAAAGAACTCTGGGATTGTTTTTGTTTTTCTCGATCAGCGAGGCCAGATACGCTGAGCGAGCTTTAATGAGTGCCTTTCTATATTGGGCAGTGGTGGCTCAGCGGTTAGAGCGCCGGGATATCGATAACAGGGTTGTGGGTTCGATTCCCGGGCTCGGCAAGCTGCCACTGTTGGGCCCTTGAGCAAGGCCCTTTACCCTCTCTGCTCCCCGGGCGCTGGAGTTGGCTGCCCACCGCTCTGGGTGTGTGTGTGTACTCACTGCCCCTAACACGTGTGTGTGTGTGAGTGTGTGTTCACTACCAGATGGGTTAAATGCGGAGGACACATTTCGCTGTACAGTCCACACTGTACAGTGACGAATACGTGCACCTTTATCCTTTATCCTTTATCCTTATATTGACTAAGGCTGTCCTTCCACGCAGAGTGGAACACCTCTAGTTTGGTCGTCCGCCATTTACGCTCTAGTTTCCGCACTGTTTGTTTTAAGGTACGAGTTTGATCACTGTACCACGGTGCGAGCCTTTTTTGCCTCATCATTTTATTTTTGAACGGTGCTACTTTGTCTAAGGTTGATCGAAGGGTATTCTCTAGATCGTTTGTTAGTTTGACGAGCTCTGTTTGAGCTCATTTTAACATATCACTAATATTCTACTCAAATAAAATTCTAATAAAATGAACATTACACAAAGGTCGATAGGGGTGGGAGATTTTTAGTAAACTGTACAGCTGTCATTGGTGTTATTGTGCGCTTTAGGCAGTGTTGGGGAGAAGAATTTACATTTTGCCTAAGATGTAGCTCAAAGGAGATTAGATAATTAACTTCCCCTGTAGTGTTACATTACCTCCTGCAGTGTTACATTAACCTCTCATGCAGTGTTACATTAATTTCTCCTGCAGTGTTACATTAACTTCTCCTGCAGTGTTTCATTACCTCCTGCAGTGTTACATTAACTTATCCTGCAGTGTTACATTACCTTCTCCTGCAGTGTTACATTAACTTCCCCTGCAATATTACATTAACTTCCCCCGCAGTGTTACATTACCTCCTACAGTGTTACAGTAACTTCCCCTGCAGTGTTACATTACCTTCTCCTGCAGTGTTACATTAACTTCCCCTGCAGTGTTACATTACCTCCTACAGTGTTACAGTAACTTCCCCTGCAGTGTTACATTACCTCCTACAGTGTTACAGTAACTTCCCCTGCAGTGTTACATTACCTTCTCCTGCAGTGTTACATTAATCTAACCTGTAGTGTTACATTACATTTATTCCTGTACATTTATGGCATTTAGCTGACGCTCTTATCCAGAGCGACTTACAAGGTTACTCATGTTACAGAGGAGGGCCAATGTAGTGTTAGGAGTCTTGCCCAGGGACTCTTATTGGTGTAGCGCAGCATAGTCACCCAGACCGGGAATCAAACCCTGGTCTCCCACGTGGTGATGTAACCCAGTGGCAAGTAGTGGTGTTATCTGTTGCGCCACACCAACCAACCACTATTACCTCCTGCTGTTTTACATTAACCTCTCTTGTAGTGTTACGTTAACTTCTGCAGTTTTACATTAACCTCTCATGCAGTGTTACATTAACTTCTTCTGTAGTGTTACGTTAACTTCTCCTGCAGTGTTACATTAACCTCTCATGCAGTGTTACATTAACCTCTCATGCAGTGTTACATTAACTTCTCCTGTAGTGTTACATTATTTACTGTAGTGTTACATGAACTTCTCCTGTAGTGTTACATTAGTTTCTTCTGTAGTTCAAAATCTGCCTATTGCAAAAATACAGCACCACTCATTTTCCAAAATGATAAATCCAATTTAGTCCATTTTAACATATCACTAATATTCTACTCAAATAAAATTCTAATAAAATGAACATTACACAATTTATATCCAGAATCCATCACATTTCAAATGTGGAATTATTAAAAAATTAAATATCATAAAAAAAAGAAACTATTCAATAAAATGAAAAACAACAACCACAACAACAATTCCAAACCTTTGGGCAGCAGTGTAAGCGTGTGCAAAGATGACATTAATTACATTTGCGGGAACATATTTAGAATTTACTAAACAAGTAAACATCAACACATCATATAAAACAGCACCTGTTACCCAACTTACATTATAAACCAGAGCTTAGCTGATCAGCCTCTTTCACACTCACAACACAAACAATCATTTTAATCATATTTCCAAAGCATTTTCAAATAAAAAGCAGTTAATTATCATATGCATAATCATAAGCAGATGATTATCATATTGAGTCACACTGTCATGCAATTCTGTGTTACACGACTAGAACTGAGGCAGAACTCTAGAACTAACTATTCTAAACTAAAAAAAACAGTAATGATGGTCTACAGAAGGACCACCAGGAACACAACCTCTCTACTCACATTATTGCAGTTTAGCCTGCGGTTAAACTAATGTTTAAGTTAAGGTTAGGTGGCGAATTCGGCTCCAGAAAGTAAAACTCCTCCCCAAGATTTTGTTGGAACTGCCTGGATGGCCTGTTGGGATTTTTTTCTTTCTGGACCTGAATTTACCACCTCTGGTTTTAGCCTTTAGAAGTGAGCTCTTGTATCCCTGTTTATTTTCTGTTTATCACCGAACACTATAAGCTACAGCTGGACGTTTCTGAAACATCATCGCCTGCTTTTCTGGAAGAGTGATGGAAGCATGTGTCCACAGAGCTCCTGATGAGCTCTCTCACTGCAGCATCATTTACTGGCTGTGCTTGAATTAGTCTGTGCTTTTGATTCATGCAGGATTGATGTGAAAGTAAAGAAATCAGCCACACTCAGGCAGATGTTCTGTCCATGAAGTGACTAAAGAAGATGGAGTGCTGCTGATATTCATGCATCATATCTGTCCTGAAGGAAACAGTAGTGTCCAGGGCTTTACTTCAGTAAAAACACAAATTAGTTCTTCACAACGGTCATTTCAAGCCAGCTCATCTGGAATGTCATGAATTCCCAAGAAACTAAAAAACTTTGGACTAATTTAACGGCAGCTTTAATGATCTGAATAGCCTTCATTTTATTCATTAATTTTTTTCTATGAAAATTCACAACATTAGTCCAGGTGAGAATATACTCAGGTGTTTTAAATGATGATCTCTATTTCAGTACTGATATTAAAAATGGAAGTTGATATGATTCCACAAATACGTATATCGACTTTTCAGTAGTAATTATCTACATTGATGATCATGTTATACAAACCACTGTAACACACGGAAACGTTTGAAACCAGTCTAATAGGAACAGCAGCAATTATATTAGATTTAAAATAATAAGAAACATCAGCTTCTAAATATAAAACAAGTGTATTTTAGTGTTCAACAGGGAGCAACAAATGAAGTGATATGAAAATAAAATTGTTCACTGATATCAGATCTCTCAGACTAACACATAGATGTTTTAAATATTCAGTATGTGGAAAAAATCTGGAAAGCAAAATAAATGAGATTAAGAAGTTAAATGGAGTAAACAACTGCATGCCAGAGCTCTGATTTCTGCTCTGTTACTTCACTCAATGGACAAATGGTGTATTCACTATTATTTACTGCACATCACTAAACTGGTTAATATATAGGATGTAATGTTTTAAAAGATGAAATATGTTTTAAATAACTTCTATAAGGTAACTGGATAAAAGCCACACAAATGTATCATCATCTATCAATCAAACTATGGTTCCCAATCAAAAGGAATATCCCTGTAACATGGTGCAAAAATGACAAAATACTACTACTAATAATTTGATTATGTTTAATGAAATAATTAGTCTTTATTATATAGTATTACATTGTGCTGTTTTTGACATTTAATAAGGTTTTGTTTTTGAAGAGGCTGCTGTTCTTTCCTGAGTTGTCCAACCTTAATCAACATGTCTCAGCTTTAGTAAACATCAAATTCATTCATTTCATTTCTCTGAAGACTTTGATTTTTTGGGGTGGGGTTGAGTCTGAGAATCATGAGGTAGCTTTAGCATTTAGCTTTAGATAGTAAACCTCGCAGGAAGTGTGGACAGTGGGTTCTGGGAATATGGGGCACATTGGTTGTAGGAGCTTAATGACAGTGTCATTATTTGACTAAATGTAATCAGCAGAATAAACTTAATATATACTTCTGTTTATGCAGACAGTTCTGCCTGAAGCAAGAGAGTAGTAGCTGATAAAGTAGAGCTGATGTAGTTGAACGTGTGTAAAACAGTCAGAATAATCGTTTACAGACAAAAACTACAGTTCATATTAAACCAACAGAAAGAAACCTTAAATCTAAACACTCTGATTCTGCACAGTGAGGAAACATGGACTGAAGTCAGAGCTCATTTTATCTGATTTGAATTATTCTAATCAATGATGTCCACAACTGAACAAAGCAGACCATGTTTTAATGAGAGTTTAATGGACGCTGGGATGGATCTAAACTGAGATGGGGGTTGACAGTCTGACAGTTGCTGCATTCATATCTCTCACTGTCTGCAGAGCGAACATCACTTCCACCTGAACCTCCCTGAGCGCAAGAGTCTGACACCACCGCTCAGCTGTGCGGAACCACGGCTTTCAATGAGATGAGTATTGTTTCGTTGCAGATAAATATTTGATATGATTCTAATCTGCTCACTTTATTTCACCTTTATTTTAAAAGTGTCAATAAAAATGTGAATAAAAAACTAAAGCATTCCAAATAATCATTCAAAATCTTATTATGTTAAAATCCAGAATGAAGCTCTAATAACAAATACCACCACGAATTAAAAAAAATATTCCCACTGAAATTCTAATAAAATGAAGCTCCAACAACATTAATATTAATATCCAACTTAAACTATTGAAAATAATTCCGCTGTGATTCCGCAGTGGTGAACAGTAGTGTGTGTGTGTGTGTGTGTGCGTGTGCTGGAGTGTATTCATATGCGTAGGTTTCTGCAGGAGAAGGTCAGGAGTGGTGATTCTAGGTCAGGGAGTAAAGTAATGAAACAGCTGTCAGAACAAATCCAAAATCAGTCCAACATCTGGAGCGACTGTGTTTCGTCGTCTGATCTACATCCTTACAGTGAACCAGGCTAGTGTGGGAGTTACAGGTAGGCAGGTGATATTCAGGTATGCAGGTGTTCTCCTCATCAAGCTGAACTCAAGAGAACACTGAGAGGAAAACTGGGCGACTGAAGAATCTACAGATAGATTTTACTGTGAATTCTGGGATACGGTAACTCTATATGAGCAGGGCTGCATCAGCTTCACTGCTTTCAGTGCAAATATTTACAATCAATATTTGATAGTTTTATAAGGAGGAAAGAGCAATTTGGAGACTTTCAGTCCATTCCACATCAGATATTTGATTACGGTCTGAATCTGATGAAAAGTTGTTTTTGTAAGATAGGAAATGGAGTTAATTACAGAACTAAAGATATAGTGTAATTAAGTGTTTAATTACATGAAAATAGTGTACTTAAATGGCAGTAATAGCTCTAGACGTTGTGAGGGTTAGTGTTTTAGCAGTGTTTGGTCCTCTTGGTCGCCAGCATAGTCAGTGAGAGCTGCTCTGCACTGTATACATTCTGGTTATAGTGATTTCTTTACTTTTCACTGTCGCAGTCTAATAAACAAATGATGAAGCCATTAACTATGAATTATTCACTGTGAATGACCTGTTTACCTTCAACAGCTTATTATATCACATCCTGTTTCTAAAAGCAGCAAATCAAACCTAAAAAATAAACAAACTACTGACCAATCGACTAACAGCTCAACTTCAACTTCAAACAGAACAAGTCCCCCAGCGATTCATCTACGTTCATTAACGAAGTGGAAACTGAATAATGCGTAGTGGATACTGAACAGTTTTAGTAGTGCTTAATAATTCATAGTAGATACTGAATAATAATAATTTAAACTAATATAATCTGGGACAACATGTTAAGTCTACTGGATCATCAGTTTGACCTTAGTGGGAAACATCAATGCTGAAGTCAGGCTCTTCGTGTAGCTCCTGCTGTCTGTAAGATTCTACTCTTGTTGTTTTCACAGCTCCTCTGCTGCTCACACCTGGTGTGGTTAGTGTTATTTATAGATTATTATGGGAAGGTTCTGGGTTCGGAGTGGACACTGTGCTCACTGTGCTCACTGTGCAACAGGGTGGTATAAATGCAGACTGGGGCTATAAAGGCATTTTTGTACATTTGGGGGTATGTTTACTCCAGAGGTGGAGGATCCAGCTCCAGAAAGTAAAATTCTGGCTGGGCAGTTGGAACAAAATCCTGGGACAGATTGTTACTTTCTGGACCCGGATTTGTGACCGCTTGTGTGTACGTCTTTATTCTGACAGTGTAGAGCTCGTCTTTTACCCGGTTGTCATGCTGTCTGCCCGGAACTGCCACATAAATGCTGCCTCTCAACAAGTTAAAGCACATATGGCACAGTGATTATCTTCATAACACAAAATAATGAAAGCACTGTAGCCCTTAAAGGCCTGTAAAAGCCAGACACTGCTGTTGTCCATAATCTATCGGCAGCATAATCCAGCTCACTAAATTTAAAGTAGCATCAGCTTCGACTGTGATTGGTTCAGGATGTTATGCTGCGATGCATTTATTTATTTTGTAACTTTGGTTTATCCTTTTCTTCTTATTTATTACTCAAACTTTTAAAAACCATGTTGCTTAAAATGACCTGCAACCACTGAATTAACCCTGAAGAGTTGGTTGTTGTTGTGGTGGTGTTTGTTAGTGGTTGGGGTGTTTATTGCCCTAGAAACTGAACACACTCGGGTTACTGGCTGCTGTTGGCGTTCATAATGAGCAAGGTTCTTCTTTAGGTCTTCTTTATAAAGGTGCATAAAATCACCATGCACATCAATCTGCAAAACAGCCAAAATTATACTCAGCTTTTAAAGATAATATGAAGATTATTAATGAGCTAAAACATGGAGTAATATTACTGTACAGTTAAATAATACTGTTAGAAAACATACACCGTTACTTTCCCCCTTTGTTCTATAGTAACTAAACAGGTAAGCATTAGTCATGCACTTCCACACATTACTTTACTCTGTGCTATTATTTTACAGCATGGCTCAAAAACAACACGCCGTCAACCTGAACAGAACAAAACAGAACAAAATAGAAATAAATAAACATTGAGCTCATTTTATGAAAGCTGTAGAGAAGCTTTCTCGCTATGGTTCCCATCACGTGTCAAAGGTCATCAGTCCCCGTCTGTTCCTAACTCAACTGTAGCTTTCCTCCAAAAAGTTTCATTCCAAGCAAAACTGCGGAAGAAAGAAATGGCAGAAATGGCCCTTGGCACAGCGTATCTACAGACATGCTGGAGGTGTGTGTGTGTGTGTGTGTGTGTGTGTGTGTGTGTGTGTGAGAGAGAAATGAAGGCCGGCGTTGGCTGGGTGATGAGTGGAAAACACAAGCCTGGATGGAGTTCAAGTAAGAATATGAAGCAGGGTCTTGTGGGTCCTCGGACAGGTGGACAGGTGGGCAGGTGGGCAGTAAAACCACAGAGCAGCGTGGACCACCAGAATTATTCTCACTGCAAACTCCAACAACATGGCAGCTCAACTGAGAGAGTACCACAGACAGAGAGAGAGAGAGAGAGAGAGAGAGAGAGAGAGTCCTTGTGAGATTTCTGAAACATCTCTGGCCTCGTTTATAGACTAGCTCTGTGTGATGACAATCTAAATGCAAAATGATGAGAACAGCAAGCTCTGAATGATTAACTCTTCACTTTGATTACTGAGCAGAAGAATCTAGAATATCTCACAAATGCTAAGAGGTTAAACCCCGTCAGGCATATGAGCTGGACTAGATTAGCTGGACTAGTCGTGACTGCGGTACATTCCTTACTGTGGATCTTCCAGCCCTAACCTGGCATTCCAGCACATCTGTGCAGTTTTCCCAAAGACATGATATGAGGTTTGGACAGAGTTTGCGGAAAGACTGAATCGAATATGAAAGGGATGAGCAAGAACTTGGAAACTCTTAGATCAGCAGGTGGAGCCGGATCATTATCTGGGTATCATTATAATCAGGGTAAAGTTTTAACCCCCGACTTGCACCTGGCTTCTTCTGCCTAAAGATGTGCCTGTTGTTGATGAATCAATGAATCACAGTGAACACGTCTAGGAGGAAACCTGCGGATGCTTGGAAGAAGTAATCAATAATCAAAAAGCCCAAACTGATAACTGTTTTACTCCATTTTCCCAGGCCTTACACACAGCTATCTGAGGGTCCTCAGCTTGAATATTACACAGAATATTTCTGTAAACCAACTTTTGAACTTCTTTGACAGAATGATGAATAAACCGTCATTAACTGTATTTAAGTTCTCTCAGTCGTTTTTGGTCTCTTTACCTCATTGGCTTACTTGGTAATTGTGGATGGGGCTCCAGAGCGATGGAAGTGGACAATCTGCCACTTTCCGTCACGGCGATGCCAGATGCGGGACTCCTCGGACTGTGCGGTGCGTGGCATGCCATTATTGTCGATGTACTGTGTGATGCGGATGTAGGCAATGCAGGCAGCCTCCTCCCCAATCAGATGGATGTGCGGGTTCAGGATTGTGGTGTGGACAGGCTTACTGTTCTTAGACCACACTACAGGAAACACACACACACACACACACACACACACAAAAAAATCAGTATGTACTCGTAAAGGGTCTAGGGGTTCAGCCTTCACTAATATTAAGCTCACTGCAAAACAAATCACTGAGCATTCAAATGCTGTCACTATGGGTCTGTACAGAGTCACTGCCTTTATCAAAAATTCCATACTGACATATTTACATATATCTATATGACTTTGAAGAGATGAAGTGAAGAACCCAACATGTAGAGGGGTTAGAAATATAGAGTAAATTAAGGATCACAGCTCAGCAGGCCTCTATTTCAGGCCTCAGAAATGAGGTCAGTTACAGATGACTGAGATGTAAAACCACTGTTTGCCGTTTGCAATTTGTAAACAGCAGCCCGCACCCTGTCCACTTTCAGATGAAGTCTGAGAAACATAAGCTGTGGTTCCAGAGCAGAGGAAGTCCCTGACCAACACTGGGAGCTGTAACACCTACTGCAGCGTCAACATTCTATTACTAAATATATTATTTAACATCTGCCAATAAGTAATTCAGTCCAAATTCAGTCAAAGTTCTGATCAGGTTAAATGAAGTCACAGGGTCTTACAGTTCTCAAAGTAGAAGCGATGGAAGTCCAACCCCTCCACCAGATTGCCCAATGCTTCAGGCTCAAAGGCAGTTACACTTGGGTCACACATCTTCCTGCACACACACAGAGCCAAGGTGTGTTCAGGTTGGAGGCGGGAGCATTCAGGAATATTCTTAATACATTTCTGGTAACACAGAACATTTAGAGATGACTAAACGAGACCAATCAGAAAGCTAACACTAACGTGACCTCATACTCGCTTATCTCTCAGGTAAATCGATCAGCTCACACTGGAGCTATGAGGATAATGTGGCTAACATGTAATGAACACTTATACTTCACTAATTAGCAATGGAGCTAAGTGCATATTTAAACACTTGGCTGATTTATGGATGATTACGGATTTATGTGGATTTATGGTAAAAATATTAATGTCCATTTATATGAATATATCTACAACACAATAAGGTGTGCATCAGTTAAACTGGGGGTCGGATCCGGATCACTGTGAAGCTGCTTGGTGACAGAACTGTTGCTAAAAACATTAATCTTCATCATAATTGTAATACTGGGCTGCAACGTCCAATAATACACTATTAGCTAATTCTCCAGTGCTGTGACAGAAAAGGACAAGGGATAGCAGTGCACAGACAATCGACAAAACACAAGACCATTTGCATAGACAAGAAATACACTACGAGAAATACACTACGAGAAATTCACTACGAGAAATACACTACAAGAAATTCACTACAAGAAAAACACTATGAGAAATTCACTACGAAAAAACTCACGTGTAACTCTCAAAGTCTCCGTTACTGATGGCTTCAATCAGCTGCTCGGTCACTTTAATGATCTCCTGCTTCCTCACTGAGAAACACACAGCAGCACTTTCACACTTTTTACACCCCACACACCCCCTTCCACCTCACACACCCCCTTCCCACACACCCCCTTCCCACACACCCCCTTCCACCCCACACACCCCCTTCCACCTCACACACCCCCTTCCCACACACCCCCTTCCACCCCACACACCCCCTTTCACCTCACACACCCCCTTCCCACACACCCCCTTCCACCTCACACACCCCCTTCCCACACACCCCCTTCCCACACACCCCCTTCCACCCCACACACCCCCTTTCACCTCACACACCCCCTTCCCACACACCCCCTTCCACCTCACACACCCCCTTCCCACACACCCCCTTCCCACACACCCCCTTTCCACACATCCCCTTCCACCCCACACACTATTGGGGTCTTAGGATGATCTTTGAGAATCTATGAGTGAAAAAAAAAGAAAAATGATTGAAAATCAAAATAAAAGACAGTGATGTGAGGAACCCTTACCCCTGGTGTCTTCATCTTCGATAGTTGTGTTTGTACTCTCAGATGACTCCTGGAAGTAACACACAAATATAGGTTTAAGGTTCAAAACTTAATAATGAAACTTCCACCACGCCAGGAAGCAGCTGTGTGGACAGTCTGGATCTTCTCTCCTTCTCCCTCTAAAAAAGAATTGATCCCTCAGATAGTTATTCAGCATTAGTTGGCCTCAGAGGTCTGGATTATGGAGACATAGGGGACAGAGGGACAGCTACAGTACAATCAGTGACCCCACACACATTAGAAACGTGAGGGGTTTGGGGGAACATTAGAGATGAGATGTTCACAGTCAAAAAAAACAAAAAAAAGAAAGTCCAGCTCCATACAGAAGGACAGCAACGTTTTTGCTGAACGCGCTGGTTTACTTTTCACAGCTAGGGGGCGTCTGCTCTGGTATAACTTTCCATTTTTTAAGGAAAGTCGGGTCTGTGTGACCTTAAGAGGACGGGGCATACACACTCACCATCAGCTGGACGCTGGAACTGGACTTCCTTTTCTGGAAAAGAAACGAGAAAAGGTTAAACAGGAAAACACAGAACGGGATGGAGACGGAGGCCAGGACGCAACAGGGACAGAGCAGAGACACCTGTGTGCATGTCTGTGTGTGTTTTCTCAGGTTGACTCCAATTCCAGCTGATGGAAAATAGTTAAGTAAAATTGAAAGGGCTGGTCTCACAATGATGTCCTCTTTTACTACAACAGGGAAGGAGATCCAGAAATCCTTCTGAAGTTCAGCTGCTTTCATGCTTCTCTAGGAAACATTGTGCTTTGCTGCGGAAACCCAAAAACACTCCTCCAGCCTACAAAGCACTCTTCAAGCTTGGAAAAGCACTCCTTTAGTGCCCCAAAAACACTCCTCCAGTCTGAAAAGAACTCAACTACAATACGAATCATTCCTCTAGTCTAGAAATCACTGGCTGTTCATTAGACCAGACTCATCATCTCATCATTTCATCATTACAGTGCTTTTATCTACTGACCACACTAACGGTGGCGCTGCAGCAGCTGTGTGTTTTGTATATTGCAGTTTTAGGTCAGTAATGCTGGACTGGACTGTTTTGCTTGTGCTGTGGTCAACAGTAAGTGTGATACCATGTGTGTGATACTGCAGTGAAATCCAGTGGGATGGTTTTGTTGGTGTGCTGTAGCCGCTGGGTAAGGGAACTCGTCACAGTTTCAACACTAACTATTCCGTCTCAGTGCTGTCGGTGGGAGCGTGCTGTCGGTGGGAGCGTGCTGTCGGTGGGATCGTGCTCTCGGACGTTAGGCTACAGTGTGTGAGTTATTGAAGGGTGTTTTTCGCCTCCTATCCAGTATCATGACTAGTAACTGTAGATGGTTACAGGTTTGATGACCTCTGAGATGTAATTCAGTAATAGAGAGTAGTGAACACCAGTTTGCCCCTACCTTCACGCCATCTGCCTTCTTGTTTGCACCACTCTTTCCTCCTGAGCGAGAGACAAAGAAAAAGAGGGAGAGAGCGATCAGAAATGGCATAAATGCCCAGAAAAGGAGGGCAAAGGGCATGGTCCCACTGCAGTCCCTCAGTCCAGCCTTGAACAGAGCAAATCCACCAATGTCCACAGTCCTGCTCCTCCGTCCGGAAAGCCTCTGGACAGCAGGTCTAAAATGTCAGTCCACGCAGAGGTCCGTCCACACTCTGCAGATAAGGCCCAGAGTGTCCGGTTCACAGACAGGCGGAGAGGTTAGGCAGTGTGGAGGCCTCCCCAATATAGAAGCACTTGAGCCCTCAGTACATTCCTGCAGCCCAAGCGTGTATGTGTGTGTGTGTGTGTGTGTTTTAGTTGTTTTCATTAACACATCACTTAACTGCGTCCTCTGGCTGTGTATCAGCCAGAGACGTTATTTAATTTCCTCCCTGTAAGCCAAATGGGGGTGTTTCCCCGGCTGTTATTCACTTTTCACCACATTCGCTAATTATAGCCGGCTGGGTGTAGCCTGATCCCGAAGCCCCGGCCTCCTGACCACAGTGTCTCCACCGGTTGCTTCGTGAGCAGGGGGTTCTCTTCCTCACTGTCCTTCAGCAGGCACTTTTAAAGTCTCCCAAACATGGATGTGTTCAGCACTGCTTTAGTTTTACACTGGACAACAAGCTATGAAACTAACAAGACTAACAAGCAATGAAAGCTTATATCCCACCAATTAGCATGGTGACAACTGCAGGCCTACACTATCACACACAAATTTTCGAATGATCTGTTCCACCTTAAACGCTGCAGCAGTTAACCAGCAGCAAATTTAAACAAGAGTCAGGCCTTATAAACAGCCGAACTGCATCATTTAAGATGTAATGGAAAACTGGAATCAGCGCCTGGACTTATAGACACGAGGATGTTCCTGCTGCTGCTGGTGGAACAAGAAGTTTTAATAAGACAATTCCTGGCTTGTCTCAGTAATCTCTAAAACATACAACTTAACCGTTGGTGTTAACTTCTTGAAAACTTTATACTGGTTTTGTTCATTTAATTAGAACTTCCTTCTGGATGTTCTGTGGTTTCTCAGCCAGGTAAGTTCAGGGGAATCCAACTCATGCAACAGTTCTAAATTCCAACCCCCTGACCGTTAGTGTAGCTAAAAACAGCAACAGTGCCCGAACTTTATAGATAACAGTTTGACATAGCTTAACTTCTTTGACTTGTTAGCCAAACTATTGCTTTAGAGGCCAAACTGGCCCAGTGTTCACATTCTGCTCCAGCACAACAGACAGAGTTACCAGTTGAGGGAAGAGCTATTAAAAACCAAAAGGGCAGATCTGTCCAGGGCCCTGGCTGGTAAATCAGTAAAAATAGCCGCCCCGTGTAAACGGACCATAAATCTCCCATCTGTCCACACGGGGGGAAGCTGAACAGGCCGGAGAGGAGATGAATGGCTGCACATGCGAGGGCTAGAGTTATGCAGCCTATGCGAAGGCTAAGAAAGGTCACAGCTGCTGGACATAACTGCATAACTCCACTGCCCAGTAACCAAGAGAAAGGGGTTTTATTCAGCAACAGTAACAAGGCAACTGGGATTTACAGGGAGTTTCCCACCCGGTACAGGAAGAACGCAGATGAGGGGAGTGTAGAATCTACTTCAGGGTAAAACGGTAAATGGTAAGCATAAAGGCTACAGTACAGCTTCCAAACATGGTGGAGGTAGTTTCACACACTGCTACTGTAACTACATTTACATTGAAGGCCTAGCAGAAGCTCTTCTCCAGAGCGACATACAGAAGAGCTTCACTGTTACCCTAATCTAGTTTATACAGACTAGAGTCCAGAAGATCCTCTAACCTTAGAATCTACTAAATACAGAGGTCAGTAACTGACCCACAAAGTAAACAACTGACAGCAGCTGGTGTGTTTTGAACACAGGTGGATCAGAACAGCCTTGGAGACGTGATGGTAATTAAGTTTCTTTAATTTTCTTTCTCTGTTTGTTTTATTATTATTGTTTAATGATTTTGTTTGTTTTATCTGGCATTAGTGCATCCAGCTTGCAGATGACACTAATAATAAATAAATAAATGATAATAAATCAAATCAACTGTTATTAATGTGATTGTGCCAGAGTGGGTGGAGCTAAACCTTTATTAAAGCTGCATACTGTTGGTTAACACGGAGTAGATTAGTTACAGAGTAGCTTATCCAGAAGTGGCTGACAGGACCAGACCGGTCTCTTCTCCCTGCTGTGAAGAAGATAAAGTAACATGGTTTACACATTCCTGAGAAACAGGAAACTATGTACGTACCTGAGAAATTTCTGGTGGCGAGCATGGTGGTGAGAATGGCCCCCTAAAACCAAAACATACACAACTATAATCATAAAATCTATATAATATAAATATAATTATAAATCTATAATCAACCAGTCATTTATAATTCTGAACACACATCAGAACAGCAGACTCCTGAAACCTGTTCACACTGAATGCAAATCTGACTTTTACATACACCCTGACCTTCACCTGACCTTCAGCTCACCTTCACCTGACCTTCAGCTCACCTTCACCTGACTGTCTACTGAATGTAACCCTGCACCCTAACCCCTAACCCTTACTGTAACGCTAATCCCTAACCCTAACTCTAACCCTGCACCCTAACCCCTAACCCTGCACCCTAACCCTAACCCCTAACTCTAACCCCTAGTCCTGCACCCTAATGCTAATCCCTAACCCTAACCCCTAACCCTGCACCCTAACCCTGCATCCTAACCAGTGGCAGTGGTGGCTCAGCGGTTAGAGCGCCGGGATATCGATAACAGAGTTGTGGGTTCGATTCCCGGGCTCGGCAAGCTGCCACTGTTGGGTCCTTGAGCAAGGCCCTTTACCCTCTCTGCTCCCCGGGCGCTGGAGTTGGCTGCCCACCGCTCTGGGTGTGTGTGTGTACTCACTGCCCCTAACACATGTGTGTGTGTGAGTGTGCGTTCACTACCAGATGGGTTAAATGCGGAGGACACATTTCGCTGTACAGTGTACACTGTACAGTGACAAATACGTGCACCTTACCTTTAACCCCTAACCCCTAACCCTAACCCCTAACCTTGCACTCCTCTCACTCTGGACCTTCAGTGTTTTATTGTACACCAAAACCGTCCAAACCGAGAGGAACAGAGTCTAGCACACTTCAGCTCCTGTGGACTCAGCTGTAAGGCATCCCATGGCAGGTGTATCCACACCTCAGTAATGCAGAAATAACAGTGCTGTTTTCTGGAGTGGAGCTCGAGGCGGTGGTGAACGTAACCATCTAAACACAGGAGCTGTTCTGATGAGGAAGGCCATGATTCATTCAGCTCTGAACATCAGAGCGTCTCCATGACTAGACTAGACACCCTCAAAACATCACAGGCTATAAAAACACATCAGCCAAACTGATTCACGCTACCTTCACCAACAGTCAGCGTGATGAGTTCAGTTCCACTTTAGTCTGCATTAACCCTTTAAAGCCTAGTGAATCATATCTGATCCATACTTGAGTGTTTGAGACCTGCAGCAGTGTAATAATTAAATAAACAAATAAACTGAACATTAATCCATTACATTAATAAAAATAAAATCAGATACATGTTTTCTAGGTTTCAGTAAAAGTTTAGGAATACATTCTTTTGAAAATAATTGTCGAGGGGGTCAATTGTCACCAGCAGAGAAGTGTAACACTGTCAGGATTTGGTCAGCAATGCTCACTGAGCCGAGTCTGAACACTGATTAAATACTGAGGCAGATGTTTCGTCTGTAGCTCCGCCCCCTCAATCTGTTTACTGTCTGTTCCCATCTGCATCACATGAGGTAGGCCTTCCTAGACTCCTGATCATGGAGGATTGTGGTGTCGATGGAATTTGAACTTATGATCTCCTGTCTTTTGACAAGCAGGAAATTAGACAGTTGCTCCACTCAAGAACTGTGAAGCCGTGTACAGCTCAGTGTCTGAGGAAGAGCAGAAAGGACAGTGTGTTAAACTGTCTGACTGCTGCTGAGGTCTAAATTCCAAATCCCAGCAAGGCCACAGGACGTCCCCACGCTGGGACATCATGTGACCGCAAGCATTGTGTAATCAGTTCCTGTATCCGTCAGACTAATCAGACGGAAGTAAAGGTTTTTACAGTGTAGAGACCAGGGGGAGACTGAGTGCCTTGTCTAGGTCTGATTCATTCCTGGGATTTGCTCCCACAACCTTCCGGTTTTATCACAAGACTACTGCTCATCCTCTTCACAGCCTCTGTAAACTACAACTAAATAAGGCAGTTCTGTGGTTAGGGGTGTAGGAAGACCCCAATATTGAAATCCAGAGGACCCTTAAACCAGGAACAGGCATTAAGGTCCTGGAGAGCCCACAGCATTGAGGCCAACAGCCAAGAGCTCTCCAGTGAGTGAGTCACACTGTGACTGTGACTAACTCTCCATTATAAGAGCTTACCTTCAGCTTCCTCCGGGCATTAAACTTCTTCAGGCACTCCACGGTCTCCTGTCTGTGCATGCAGGACGCAACGGTGGAGCGATGCTGGAGGAAAAGCATAGAGTTAGAAAGAGCTGGAGATGAGACTGAAAACAGCTGGAGGAACTAAAAGCCAGCAGTGGAATAAACACTATTAAATAATACTCCAACTTTCTTATCACTGAAACTGAACATCTGCTCTGGATGAGTGGGAGTGAACTCACCGATATCCAGGGGTGTTTCAGAGCCTCGGCCGCAGTGATGCGCTTGGCAGGGTTGATTGTCAGCATTTTATTAATAAGGTCTTTGGCCTCAGGAGTGACCGTGTCCCACTCAGGAGAGGGAAACTGGGAGGAGAAGCGTGGAAAAGTATCTTCAAATAAACATCACATAAATGATCTCAGACACTCAGCTTCCAAAGTTCAGAAGGATGACGTGATTAGTGCAATCCTGGTCCTGATCGATCCGCCACAATGTTGGCCCTGACTGATCAGAAGGTTGGTCCTGTTTGGCCCACCAGACCAGAATGTTAGCACTGATTAATAGGAGGTTGGCGCTGATTGGTCCACCAGAATGATGGCCCTGATTAGTAGAAGGTTGCTCCTGATTGGTCAGAAAGTTTACCCGTGAGAAGAACTATTAGTGAGAAGGTTAGGGTACATTGTCATTCGGCCAGTGCTGATACCCAGATACACACAGTCCACTATACCTTTAAAGTGTAGGGTTAGTAGACAGAGCCCTCATATTCTCCACTATCTACTCTGACTCTGACTCCACTGTGGAGGCGGAGCAGGTCTTTATTTCCACACACAACAAACCAGACCAGCACAGAGAAGCATCTCCTGTTCAGAGAGAACTAACATCATAGGCACCAGCTTTGATCTGCTGGTAGAGTCGGTGCTGGTCCTCATCCCAGAAAGGTGGGTACCCCACCAGCAGGATGTACAGGATCACACCTGGCGGAGGAGACAACAAGGTAAGCTGGGAGACATCCTGCACATCAACTCAGCATGATTACATCATCCAAAAAAGACTAAATAAATAAAATAATAATAATATAATATTTAGTGTTTGTGTTAAAGTGTAGAGATTAAACACTAGAGCTAAGCTTTGTTAGCCTTTAGCACATTGATGAACAACAGTGCCACCTGTAGGCCATTTAGCAACTGTTTACTGTTCAGCTCTTGTTTTTGACCTCATGTTTAGTTTGTATTTACAGACTCACCACATGCCCAGAGGTCCACTGCTTTCCCATAGGGGTCCTTGCGTAACACTTCAGGTGACAGGTAACCTGGAGTGCCGGCGAAGCCTGGAATCATAAAAACAGGATGTTACCACCTGCACACTTTACCCAGAACCACCCTGGCAGGGTAGGGTTTTACTTTGTGGACATGAATTTGTTACCAGTGTCTGAAGCTCTAATAAAAGCTCCTCACAGAAAGTTCTTCACCTAATGATAATGAAGACGCTGCCTGATGCCTGAGACACTGTTCTACCAGAGTTCTGAGAAGAGTTTGGCTCTAGAACCTGCTTTTAAAATCAGATCATTAAAATGATGAAGGGATACATGCTGCAGGGTTCTCATAAATAGAACCACTACTTTCATGACCTTTAAGAACCCTTGGAGAACCGAAGAGTGTAAATAGTCATAGAGAGGAACAGCAGGTGCTGTGGCTTTAGAGGGCAGCCTGAGTCCAGCAGGCTGTCTCACTATAAGGGCGAGTCAGGTTAACAGTGAGTAGAGAGGCTGAAACTACTGAACTACTGAAACACCTGAACTACTGAAACCCTGAACTACTGAAACCCTGAATTACTGAAACACTACTAAAACACTGAACTATTGAAACCCTACTGAAACCCTGAACTACTGAAACACTACTAAAACACTGAACTACTGAAACCCTAAACTATTGAAACCCTACTGAAACCCTGAACTACTGAAACACTGAACTACTGAAACCTTGAATTACTGAAACACTACAGAAACACTGAACTACTGAAACCCTGATCTACTGAAACACTACTAAAACACTAAACTACTGAAACCCTGAACTATTGAAACCCTGAACTATTGAAACCCTACTGAAACCTTGAACTACTGAAAAACTGAACTACTGAAACACTACTAAAACACTGAACTACTGAAACCCCGAAGTACTGAAACACTCCTGAAACCCTGAACTATGAAAACCCTGAACTACTGAAACCCTGAACTACTGAAACCCTGAACAACCGAAACACTACTAAAACACTGAACTACTGAAACACTACTGAAACACTATGGAAACACTGAACTACTGAAAGTCTCAACTACTGAAACACTACTGAAACCTTGGACTACTGAAACACTACTAAAACACCACTGAAACACAGGACTAATGAAACACTACTGAAACACTGAACTACTAAAACACTGAACTACTGAAACACTACTGAAACCCTGAACAACTGAAACACTACTGAAACACTGAACTACTGAAACACTGAACTACTGAAACCTACTGAAACATTACTGAACTACTGAACCATTTCTAAACCACTAAACTACTGAAACCCTGAACTACTTAAACCCTGAAATACCGAAACACTGAACTACTGAAACCCTGAACTAATGAAACCCTCCTGAAACCCAGAACTACTGAAACACTACTGAAACCCTGAACTACTGAAACACTACTGAAACCTTGAACCCTCGTGAAACCCAGAACTACTGAAACACTAAACTACTGAAACCCTAAACTAATGAAACCCTCATGAAACCCAGAACTACTGAAACACTACTGAAACACTACCGAAACCCTGGACTACTGAAACACTACTGAAATCCTGAACTACTGAAAAGTTACTGAAAGCCTGAACTACTGAAACACTACTGAAACCCTGGACTACTGAAACCATGAACTACTGAAACACTAGTAAAACACCACTGAAACCCTGGACTACTAACACACTACTGAAACCCTGATCTACTGAAACACTGAACTACTGAAACCTACTGAAACATTACTGAACTACTGAACCACTACTAAACCACTGAACTACTGACACCCTGAACTACTAAAATCCTGAACTACTGAAATACTACTGAAACCCGGGACTACTGAAACACTACTGAAACCCTGAACTACTTAAATCCTGAAGTACTAAAACACTGAACTATGGGAAAACTGAACTACTGAAACACTGAACTACCGACACACTGAACTACTGAAACCTACTGAAACATTACTGAACTACTAAACCACTACTAAACCACTGAACTACTGAAACCCTGAACTACTAAACCACTGAACTACTGAAACCCTGAACTACTAAAACCCTAAACTACTGAAACACGGAACTACTGAAACCCTGAACTATTGAAACCCTACTAAAACCCTGAACTACTGAAAGACTGAACTACTGAAACTCTACTAAAACACTGAACTACTGAAACACTACTAAAACACTGAACTACTGAAACCCTGAAGTACTGAAACACTACTGAAACCCTGAACTACTTAAACCCTGAACTACTAAACCACTGAACTACTAAAACCCTGAACTACTGAAACACTACTGAAACACTATTGAAACTCAGAACTACTGAAACACTACTGAAACACTATTGAAACTCAGAACTACTGAAACACTACTGAAACTCAGAACTACTTAAACCCTGAACTAATGAAACCCTCCTGAAAACCAGAACTACTGAAACACTACTGAAACCCTGAACTACTGAAACACTACTGAAACCCTGAACTACTGAAACATTCCTGAAAGCCTGACCTACTGAAACACTACTGAAACCCTGAACTACTGAAACACTACTAAAACACTACTGAAATGCTACTAAAACAATGAACTACTGAAACACTACTGAAACACTACTGAAACACAGAACTACTTAAACCCTGAACTAATGAAACCCTCCTGAAAACCAGAACTACTGAAACACTACTGAAACACTGAACTACTGAAACGTTACTGAAAGCCTGACCTACTGAAACCCTGAACAACTAAAACACTACTGAAACCCTGAACTACTGAAACACTACTAAAACCCTGAACTACTGAAACCCTGAAGTACTAAAACACTGAACTATGGAAAGCCTGAACTACTGAAACCTACTGAAACATTACTGAACTACTGAACCACTACTAAACCACTGAACTACTGAAACCCTTGACTACTGAAACACTGAAACACTTAGAAACACTAAACTACTGAAACACTTCTGAAACACAACTAAAATCCTGAACTACTGAACACTACTGAAACCCTGAACTACTCAAACACTACTGAACTAGTAAAACACTACTGAAACACTACTAAAACCCTGAACTATTGAAACCCTGAACTACTAAAACGCTGGACTACTAAAACACTACTGAAACTCTGAACTACTAAAACACTACTGAAACACTGAACTACAGAAACACTACTGAAACTCTGAACTACTGAAGCGCTACTGAACTACAGAAACACTACTGAACCACTGAAACTCTGAACTACTGAAATGCTACTAAAACACTGAACTATTAAAACCCTGAACTACTGAAACCCTAAACTACTAAAACACTACTGAAACTCTGAACTACTAAAACACTACTGAAACTCTGAACTACTAAAACACTACTGAAACACTGAACCACAGAAACACTACTGAACTACAGAAACACTACTGAACCACTGAAACTCTGAACTACTGAAACTCTACTAAAACACTGAACTATTGAAACCCTGAACTACTGAAACCCTGAACTACTGAAACCCTAATATCAATATTGATATTTGATATAATTCTTATATATGCTGAATCATTCACACTAGAAACTAAATCTACTTAATTGTAGATGATTAATTCAGTGTGGATATTTAATAATTCTTACAATTAGTTAATAATTAATAGTAAATACTGAATACTGCATATAAATATGCATGAAAAAGTGTAGATACTGAATAATTAATAGTAATTTATGAATAATTGATTTCTATTAGATATTGAATAATTCATAATGGATAATGAAATCATGCACTGGGCAGTGAGTTGTGGGTTCTGAGTGTTATGAAGGAGGGGTAATGGCTTTGAATCCCTGAGAGTCTGAACTGATACAGTAACTGATTACACAAATGATTACAAATGTCTTGTGTGCGGTCACATGATGTCCCCAGACTGGGGGAGTCCTGACGGTGGGGCACTGTGGCCTTGCTGGGGTTTGAACAAGCAGTTTTATTTGAAATCACTCATTACCAAACCACGCCTGCTGGTCCCCTTCAACCTCAATGGCCAGGCCAAAGTCTGCTAACTTCACAGCAGCACCTTTGGACTTGGAGGCCAGGAGCAGGTTCTCCGGCTGGAGACACACAAACAGAACCAGAAATGTACGTTAAAATCAGAACAGTTGTTGCAGAGAGAACAGAGCTCAGAAAATATCATTAGAATCCCAAAGAAATCTGCCCACCCACTTCCTGCCCACACAGCCAGCGTCTACTTCTCATTTTCAGCTGCGTTCTCTTTTACAGCGCTCTTCAGCCCACACAGAACCATCTGAGCTTTTATTCCCGGCTGGAGCCCACAGCTCTGCGCCGCACACAATAACGCACCTCATTCATCTGCACTCATTACATACATTTACGTGGATGAGCGTCTGAGACGAGCGGTTAAGCCCTGCTCTGAGTTTAATATCACCAGCAATATCTGAACACATTGTACCGCCCTGCAGAACCAGAACCGTCCACGCTGTACTCAGTTCTAATGCAGATTGGTGCTGGAGAAGAAGTTCAACTGCTTCCCTAAATAAACCTGGTCCGAGATTCAGAACCTCCTCAGAACCTCAGCAGGACATGCCCAGCACATCGCCCCCCAGTGTTGATGTATGCTGAATGGATAGGGTAAACTGCTGTGGACTGAATGGAGAATTGGTGTATGTTTGGTGCTGAAGGCTCTCTCTCTCTCTCTCTCTCTCTCTCTGCAGCCCACACACTGCTGGAACTCACCACTAATTATGTCACATTTCATAACTGCAGAGAGACCACCCCCAAATCAGCTCCTAAACACACTTAGTTTATATAATGATCTGATACACCAGAACCAGAACCAGAACACAGAACCAGTACTGAGCTGCCAGCTCACATTTGTGCTGTTCTGTAATTTTGAGTGTTTGATTTAATATCTGCTGTTTCCATCAAATCATTCAATATACTCTCAAAACTACCCAGAGAAATCTTAGCCCATAATAATCCCAGCATTCGACTGTTGACCTGCTGGAGATGCTGAAAAGCTAAAGGCTGAAGTGCTAAAGGCTGAAGACTGAAGTGCTGAACGCTGAAGTGCTGAAGGCTGAAGTGCTGAAGACTGAAGTGCTGAAGACTGAAGTGCTGAAGACCGAAGTGCTGAAGACCGAAGTGCTGAAGGCTGAAGTGCTGAAGACTGAAGTGCTGAAGTGCTGAAGGCTGAAGTGCTGAAGACTGAAGTGCTGAAGACCGAAGTGCTGAAGTGCTGAAGGCTGAAGTGCTGAAGACCGAAGTGCTGAAGTGCTGAAGACTGAAGTGCTGAAGGCTGAAGTGCTGAAGACTGAAGTGCTGAAGACTGAAGAACTGAAGTGCTGAAGGCTGGAGTGCTAAATGCTGAAGTTCTGAAGAGCTAAAGGCTGAAGTGCTGAAGGCTGAAGTGCTGAAGACCGAAGTGCTGAAGTGCTGAAGACTGAAGTGCTGAAGGCTGAAGTGCTGAAGTGCTGAAGACTGAAGTGCTGAAGACTGAAGAACTGAAGTGCTGAAGGCTGGAGTGCTAAATGCTGAAGTTCTGAAGAGCTAAAGGCTGAAGTGCTGAAGAGCTGAAGCTGGAGTGAAGTTGTAGCTCCGTGACTTTACTGATCAGTAACTACAGGCAGAGCAGAGCAGACCGGCTGAGCTGTTCCTCAGTGAAGGAAAAAAGGACAGTGAGGAAAAGCCAGGATCCACCACTGATTCTGAAGAGTTTAGGGAGTTAAAGGTCTAAGTAACTCACTGATGCATCAGCAGGACCTCTAGCGACCCCGAGTGGAAAATAACAATAACCAATAATAGATAACACAACAACAGCAGTGTGTTCTCAGGAAGTCTGCTGAGCTCCTTTTCTGGGACGGGATGTTGGTGTAAGTAGTAGTTTTAAAAAAGTTGAGGAGTTTATCAGGTCTCTAAGCTCCTCCCCTCCAACAAACCCCCAACCCCACCCACCCGAAGTCCGACACAGGGGTGGAACAGAATTGTTTTATATTCCTGATCTGCTATAAACACACACGCAAACACACACACATACACGGACGGGAGAAATACACACTGGAGAGCTGTGTGGTCTAGAATATGTGATTTTAAAAACCTACCTTTAAGTCTCGATGGACCACACCCATCTGATGACAGTGCAACACCGCCTCCAAAATCTGCTGAATACAGTGACTACACACACACACACACGCATTGTTTTAAAGATTATAATGTTCTACAGCTTTTCTTTTATAAATATTTAATTTAAAACTGAATATGAATGAATTTCATGATGGAAAGAAGAACATACTGTTAATGACTTTATTTATTTTTATTTATTTACTGTAGTATAATTATAATGTTAATACAGTTTTTAATACTATTTATTAATAGTATTAGCATTAGTATTTTAGTATTAGTATATAGTATTAGTATTAGCACTGTCTCACATGTATTATTATTATTATTATTATTATTATCAGTGTTTGTTTGTTTGTTTATTCAGTGTTTGTGTTTCCTCTTCTATGTGGGTCATTCTCTATGATTCATCTGCAGATGTTGGGAAGTCAGGGCTGAGGAGCCGAGGGTCGGAGTCCGGAAGAGTGAGCAGATTCCCTGGCACTTAACAGGTGAGCTGGATCAGGTGGGCTTTAGCAGGAAAACCATGAAACTGTGCAGAAATTTGACCCTCAGATCCGAAGTTTCCCACCCTGATGTAAGGGGGTCATCTTGCTAAGCCTCAGCCCACCACCAGTGGGAGTCAGAGAGCCTTAATTAGTTAAGCACTGTGAGAAAGGCTTGCTTAAAGCTTGCTAATGGGCTGAACTGAGATCAGTAATAGGGCATTTTCACACTTGGACCGTACCCGAGTTCTCACCTGGGTTCTGGGTTCGTTTGAGGAAAGGGCACAGTATCACTGTTTGCTTTTACACAAAAAAAAATTCCACTGAACCGCAAATTGATCACATGATTTTATCTTAGGCTAAATGGACCTCGACTCACTGTTGCATTCCTTCATTTCTGGGATACAGACACTCAGGAGTCATAGGTCAAAGCAGTCACCTGACAAACTGAACCAATACAGGAGCAGATAACTGGGGAGCAAACCCCAGAGCACCGCTTTCAGGGGTTCTTTTCTGTTATCACATGGGGGTTCTGTTTGTAGGATGGCCTGCCCCTGGATCCATTCCCAGGTTCCCCTCCAGCGGTGCAGTGATAGCTGCAGGGTGTAACAGTCAGCCACATTCTCCTCAGTGAGATGAATTTGTGGTGTTTACTGATGTCAGTCAGTGTCTGTGTGTTTATGCAGGGCCATCCTGGTCAGGTCTACAGCTGGCTAATGAAGCGGGGTGGTGGTGGTTGTGGTGGTGGTGGTGCTGAGGGTGAGGAGCAGATATAAATAGCTGCAGAGTGGAGTGTAAACTGATTAGAGTGTGTTGCTGCACTCTGGGGGGTCGCGGCCTCGTCTGATTGCCATCATTAGCTCTTTTTAAAACTGTCATTTGAACCCAGATAATCGATGGCTTTACAGCAGCTCTGTTAGTCTGTTAGACTGGAAACACACTGCAGCTCTAATCAGTGTATTTATTTATTGATTAATTGTCTATGATGAACAACACACTCAGACACGAGAGGCGAGGGGTTCGGTCAGTGGAAGACATCCACCCACAAATACACTGTAGAGATGTTAAAGCAGGTGTGTATACAGGTTTAGCCTAAATGGGTGGGGCTAAACTGCTGTAGGCTGAATGGGTGGGGCTAAACTGCTTTATATTATATGCAGTATAAATCTGCAGTGTTCAGAATGGAGCAGATCTGAGTGGTTGGAGGTGTCAGCAGATGGAGCAGGTAAACATTTACAAATCAGTAGAGCAGAGAAACAGAATGTTCTCCAGCAGCTTTACTGCAGGAACACCCAATAAGTTCATGTTGATTTACTGTGGAGGAACTGGGACTGTGTGTGTGTGTGTGTGTGTGTGTGTGTGTGTGTGTTTGTGTGCTTACCTGGCATCTGCCTCACTGTAATATTCTCTGGCAACGATGTCCTCAAACAGCTCACCACCCGTCACTCTGCAGAGCACAAACACACCTCAGGGTTTAAAGCTCAGGCTGATAGTCCACCAGTGGCCTGAATTCCTGAATTCCTACACAAGCGTCCTGAAGTGCACGTAAGCAAGTCTGTTAGAGTGTACTGAACAACTCCACACAGGCTGAGGCTCAGTAAAGCCGAGGTGCTTTTCTAATCCACCAGCGTCTGTGTTTTATTTTATTATTTATTTTATTTATTTTAGTCAACAATAAAAAATGGTGAAAGGCCAGACCAGGGTACCGCAGGAAATTCATTAGGAAAGCCATGAATGAAAGCTAAAATGTAAGATTCCTGCTCCCAGTTTTTAACTCAGTTCTTCTTCCAGTTGCTGAAACTCCCTCTAAGCCTCTAAGCGAGCTCATTACTGCCCTCACTGAGTGGATCATCACTGTACTCTATATCAGTGGATCCTCCAAAGCACTGGAAGCTCAACACGTCAGCACAGTGATACAGTTTTATTGTGGAAAAGCTGCGCTGTTAGCCAAAATATAGATGTTAGAAAACCCGGTTAGAGCGCTCCAGACGAGTGTGTGTATAGATAACAATATATAGATATAATAATCATCATCATCATTTTTCATCGTCTTTCTGTTTGAGCTCTGGTCTGGAACACACTAAAAGCATCATGACCTCAAACAAATGTAGAGATCAGATGTGTCTGAGAACTGCAATCAAACAATCAGACATAATATTAAAACCACTTGCCTAATATTAAGAAGACATGAACTCCACAAGACCTCTGAAGGTGTCCTGCTGTGGTGTCTGACACCAAGACTAACATTAGCAGCGAATCCCTTAAGTCCTGTAAGCTGTGAGGTGGGACCTCCATGAGCATCACTGAACGTTGGGTGTTCATGACCCATTCGGGTGGGCATGCTGGTTCCCTGGTTGCCCTTCCTTGGGGCACTTGTAGGTAGGTACTGGCCACTGCATACTGGCAACACCCCACAAGACCTGCCTGATGTTCTGGAGAAATTCTGACCCAGTCATTGTCTAGAACATCACAGTCTGGTTCTTGTCAAAGTGTTTCAGATTGTTACACTTGTCCATTTGTCCTGCTTCATCACCTTCATCACCTTCAAGAACTGACTGTTCCCCTGCTTAACAGGAGACACTGGACCCAGATCACCAGTGTTCTTCACTTCACCTAGCAGTGGTTTTAATGTTATGGCTAATATGTTTAATAAAGGTATCATTTTAGCAGACTGGTTACTTTTCTTTTAAAGATAAAAAAGGAAATTCACGTACAGGTCGAAGATCAGGTAATGATGTCCCTCCTCTGAGATGCTGTCATGCAGACGCACTGGAACAGAGATATTAGTAATGAGTGTCCGTCACACAGCAGCTCACATTCCCAACTCATAATTATCTCCATTATCTCCAGTCATCAGCAGAACAGGCCTCTCCGCCGCTCCCCCTCCCTGTCGGCGGGCTTTTCTCTTCTCCTGAACAGAACAATAGCAGTAAATCCTGCAGCTCAGTCTAACACTGACACTGATGCTGGCGCACCGCTCCCCGAGACATCTGCGGCCAAATTAACAGAAACAGACAGAGGAACATCCCGTTCTCTCAACACTCCAGAACCTGGATAAACAACAGAGCATCGTCAACTCTAGCACACACACACAGACAGACAGACATCCATATTCACCATTATTGTAACCCATCCATGCAGTGAACACACACACACACACACTCTAGTGAGCAAACACACACAGTGACAGTGAGCACATGTGCCCGGAGTGGAAACAGTGGCAGGCTTACATTCACTGAAGCAGATCTCACTGCATAGGAGTGATTCACTGTCACTCCATACTGAATAATTTAATACTGGATACTAAATAATTCATACTAGATACTGAATAATTCATACTGGATACTAAATAATTCATAGTAGATACTGAATAATTCATACTTGATACTGAATAATTAATACTGGATACTAAATAATTCATAGTAGATACTGAATACTTCATAGTGGATACTGAATAATTCATAGTAGATACTGAATAATTCATACTGGATACTGAATACTTCATAGTAGATACTGAATAATTCATAGTAGATACTGAATAATTCATACTGGATACTGAGTAATTCATACTGGATACTTAATAATTCATAGTAGATACTGAATAATTCATACTGGATACTGAATAATTTATACTGGATACTGAATAATTCATAATAGATACTGAATAATTCATACTGGATACTAAATAATTCATAGTAGATACTGAATAATTCATACTGGATACTGAGTAATTCATACTGGATACTGAATAATTCATAGTAGATACTGAATAATTCATACTGGATACTAAATAATTCATAGTAGATGCTGAATAATTCATACTGGATATTGAATAATTCATACTGGATATTGAATAATTCATATTGGATACTAAATAGTTCATAGTAGATACTGAATAATTCATACTGGATACTGAATAATTCATAGTAGATACTGAATCATTCATACTGGATACTGAATAATTCATATCATAATAAGTCATTTTTTAGAATTGTTTTTCAGGGCGAGACTCAAATGTGGCTCTAGGATCTATATCTGGTCAATATTAGTGATGAAAAAATGCTAAAATAAAGAAAGTGTGAGGATGAGGCAGGTGGTGGAGCTGAGCTGTGTTTCTGCTGCCTGAGTGTTTAAATGTCCTGCAGTTCTGATTATCTGTGTTTGAGTACAAAACAGCCCACCAGCACACCGCCCCCCCCTCCCCTCCCGGAGTGTGTGTGTGTGTGTAGGTGTAGTGTGTGTGCTCTCAGTGGCGAGAGGCCGTGTGGATGCGGCAGTGTGTGGGTGCTGAAACTGAAGCGCAGAAGAACAGAAGAGAAGAGAAGCTGCCGTTGGATAACTTCACCTGACAACATCACTGCATAGCAACAATTACATAACGCAGCACCCGCCATCACTCACACTGTCTCTCAGAGACGCCATGTGATACACAAACACCTGACTTCCTGTGTCTGCTGTTCTGCTGAGGATCCCCTTGTTCCTCACATACTTTACACTTAAAATGGTAGAGAACCTTTTATACTGCTGTTGGCTGAATGGGTGGAGCTATAATGCTGTAGGTGGAATGGGCGGAGCTATAGTGCTGTATACGGAGTAGGCGTGTCTGAACTGAAGGCAGTCTTTTCTGATGTTGGCTGTTTAGAAGAGAACATGTGTGATAAGTGTGATTTTTGTAATTCAGTCAGGGCTGCAGCTTCAGCACTGTGTGTGTGAGCGATGTTCAGTAGTTTGAGTGTAAATGAGCAGGTATAATAAAGAACCTGGGTAAACAAGGCTCTTTATATTTAGAGCTGAGAGTGTGATTAACTGGCAGATACAGAACAGCTAAAACCCACTTCTTCACGCCCACTAAAAAGAACTGTAAATCAGCCAGCACAGTACAGCCAGAGGACCACCCACATCCACCTGCACTACTGTCTGAGGAGTCAGTGCAGCAATGTACGCAATCTCAGGGTCACTGCACCTGCACCGTATCACTCTATTAACCCTCAGACCTGCAGGTTCTGTTATCTTACTATTCCTACTCCATCTACACACACAGGACCTTCACACTTCTTAATCAAATCACAAAGTGTCACAAAGCAGCTTTACAGAATCAGTAATCAGTAAAAAGACAAGAAATCAACAACAGAAGAAAACATGAAAACCTAAGACCCCCAGTGAGCAGCCAAAGACCACCGTGCAGAAAACTCACAAAGAGGGACCCGACCCATCCTCCTCTTATGATTATTCATCATCTACAATGAAATATGCAATATCCACTATGTCTTACTGACTATCCCACTATGAATTATAGAAAAACTATGATGCTTTTTTCCACATCCAATATTCTGTTTCCACAATCAATTATTCAGTCATTATTATTCAGTAATGTTGGTGAATGTTCAGATTTAAAATGGGGGTGAAATGATTTAAATCTCTGGGTTTTTTGTGGTTCTGTGGTTCTCTGGTCGGGTTGTGAACAGATCAGTGGTTCTGTGTGTTGAAAAGGGAAGTGGGTGATGGGACTTTCTGACCTCCAGCATGTCTGATCAGCTGACCTGAGGGAAGGGAACAAAGCTGTTGCTCCCACCGGTTTCTTTATAGAGTGTGGGACAGTTTTGGCAGTTTAAACAAAGTCACCCCACCCGGTTCAGCAGCGAGGAGCGCTGGCGTTCACCCGGCCTGAAGCAGAGTAATGTATTCAGCGCTCGCTCCCTTGCAAGACTGGAGACTGAAGCTGTCAGGCGGAGTGTGACGGGTGTTTAACACACTCTCCGTTTGCTGATTCAGAACTCGCTTCTTTACTGAATTCATCCCAGACAGAACCTCACTGCTGTCCTCGTCTGATACCCGGGCCTTTATCAGTAACTGATGTGATCAATTATCTAATGCTTCACAGTGATCACAACGATCTCTACAGTCTGCAGTATTGTCTCACTGTAAACCTTTAGAGTTCTACAGCTCAAACGTCTCCACTGCTGAAGAACTGGAACTTGTACTCGTTTATCAGCTCTACAATCCTCTGAGTCATATCCCTCTTTAACAGAGTAGTCCAGCCTGTATTTCTGCTGGTAAATACACTTTTACACTTTTTTCAAGCTAAATTCCTTATTCGGCAGCAGCTGACACAGGAAGTTAAACGATGAGCAGAACTAGCTCCTGGTGGAAGGAGCTTCTGCTGCAGACGAAGCTTTAAGGGTGTTCAGGTTTCTTCCAGCTTTGCTTTGCTCCTTCTTCCTGCAGATCTGCTTCAGCTTCTTCAGGCTGGTTGGAGGACTGTTTAAACAGTACCACAGACTGAGATCTGGACTGAGATCTAGACTGAGATCTGGACTGAGATCTGAACCTGGCCGCTGTAGAACTCTGTTTTGTTGTTCAGCCACTCCTGTGTTGTTTGATCTTGTGTTCAGGATCATTGTGTTCAGAAGATTGTTCAGTAGTCAACCTGCATCTCCCTATATACCGGCCATCCATCCACCCCTCAGTTTTAATAAGGTGCCCAATCTCCACTGAGGAACAGCATCTCTTCATCATGAGAAAAAGATAAAAGTAAAGTCATGTGGGGTTAAAAGTCCCACCTGATTGGACAGATTTGTTGATTATAACTCAGACCAGATGGAGGTGGGGTGTTGGGTTTTCCACAATGTGAAGCAGAGTGACAGCACTGTAACTCTGTCTGTGGATTACTGTAAAACACTGAAACCAGTGCTGTGATATAACTGGTGAGTCTGTGTGTGTGTGTGTGTGTGTGTGTGTGTGTGTGTGTGTGTGTGTGTGTGTGTGTTGGGGGTGGGGTGGGGGTATATAATGGCGTCAGGAGCCTGATGTTAAACCGACGGTTCTGTTCAATAATTAAAGAAATAATTAAAGATTCAAAGCTGATGATAAAGCAATGCTACAATACAAAACAGCACCAGAAACCATAACTATTACCATAACTACTATTCATGTTATTTCTTCTTTGTTCTCTGTCTCTGTCCTTTATTAAGTACTAATTATGTAAAGCTGCTTTGTGACGACAACAGTTGTAAAAAGCTCTACAAATAAATTTGACTTGACTTGACTTGACTATTACCATGACTTCAACTGTAACCATAACTATTAATATAATCATAACAACAACTATAACCATAATTAGAACTATAACTTGACTATAACTATAACTATAGCCATAATCACTATTAAACTCCACCATGTGATACACCAGCATTTTCCACCAATCCAATCCAAGGTCTCTGTGGTATTACCTGACATCCTTAGACCTGAACATCTTAAGAGCACCTTAAGGGTTCCACACTGGTAGAACTCCACTAGTGATATCAGAGTTCTTCACAGTGGACCGTGGTGAGAGATGAAGCTTGTGTTGCAGCGAGGGATCAGAGGAAAATTTCTAATAAGACAGACAACCTTCAGCCTTCTGCTCGCAGATCTGTTCTTTAGCTTCCAATCTGGACCTGTCTCATACACACTCCTAATGTGTTCACAGGAGTGTGTGTGTGTGTGTGTGTGTGTAACAGAGAGGGAGCTGGCGCTCTGGGCTGAACACTGGTGAGAGAGAGAGTCTGGGATTAATAATGCAGGCAGTTTGGGAGGCTTGGAAGACACCAGAGCTGAAGAGCAGCCTCTTCATCATCAAATTAAACACCCCCCCCCCCCAAAACTCAAACACACACACAAACGGTTCGGGTATATTTGGTCATTTTTACAGAGTCTGTATATCTGATGGATCATAATCACAATCCCATTCCACACTGCCTGACCACTGAGAGCAGCACAGCCCAGAGCACCAGGCCTCCTCCCCCACGGTTCACAGCTGGGATGGAGTTCTGTCACTTCTACATTAGTATCTTTGCTGATTGTGACCAAAACGTTGTATTTTGCCTTTATGAGCGAACAGCACTTACCTAGCTTTTCTAGACCCAAGATTTCTTTACAGGACTGTAAATCATACACTTCTATATCCCACTCTACCTAACCGGTACTGAGCTTCAGGACATTAGACACAATGACGACACGACAGAATAAGAGGGAAGCTTGAACCCCCTCTGCTCCGTGACTTTACTGATCAGTAACTACAGGCAGAGCAGAGCAGACCGGCTGAGCTGTTCCTCAGTGAATACAGTGAGGAAAAGCCAGGATCCCGCTGAGTCTGAAGAGTTCAGGACGTCAGTAAAGCAGTCCAGTCTCTACCTCACCTCAACATCTGGAGTTTACTATGAGAGTTTTTACAGTTCAAATACATATGATCAATATGAGTTCAAATCCAATCAAATGTGTATAGAGTTTTTAACAGCTGGCTTTCCCAGTAAAAGGACAGGAGATCAATCATAAAATCCCAAACCCCCCAAAGACCACCGTGCAGGAGAACCCCCTCAGAGCTGGTGGAAGAAACCTTTGGAGGAACCAGGACCCACCAAGACTGATCTACTGCTCAGGTGTGCAGCATAATCGGAATATCATATAATGACAGTAAAGCTGGTCAGAGGAAGCAGAGGAATGATGGGTAATAATGATGCCAGCACTTTAGAGTGTGTTCTACAGGTACAGCCTCTAAGTACATCTAGCTTCTACAGTGAGAAGAACTGTGTGAGTACTGTAGTGAGTTTGATCCTCCATTCACACACATCAGTTCAGCAGGTTCTCTAAAGTTCAGCAGTTGCACAGACAGTGGATTTTGAGGATGGACGGTAACTGGACTTGCCTATGTTGGGATGCTTGAGCAGTCGACAGATCCTGGCTTCTCTGTCCAGCTTCTGGTGATCTGAAACACACACAGAAAAATCAGAAACAGCAGAAGAATGAGAAGCTCTGACCGCTGCTGGGGTAAGGTCAGGGCCTCTTCAGTTAACTGACAGTAGACTGCAGACAGCCTTAACAGAGCAGATGAGCAGAGCAGTGTAATCTTATTACAGGTTCCCCACATAATCTTATGACAGCTTCCCCGTGTGTATAAATAAATGTCTACAGACACTTGTCAACAAACAATTTGGAGTTCCACCACCCAGCTCCACTGAAACAATAAAAGGCAATAAAAAGAGTTCATATATTATAATTCATGTACAAGACGGCACTGTAGAGTTTTGAGGAATGAATAGGATGTAGGAATCTTGGGTGTTAAAGAACAGTCAACAAAGTTGTGTAAACAGTGACTATATACATCAACTCTAAACAGGAGCTCTATACAGCAACTTTAAACAGCACCTCTAAAACAAGCAGCTCTAAACAACAGCTCTACACAGTGACTCTAAAGAGCAGCTCTTCACAGTGACTCTAAAGAGCAGCTCTTCACAGTGACTCTAAAGAGCAGCTCTACACAGTGACTCTAAAGAGCAGCTTTACACTGTGACTCTAAAGAGCAGCTCTACACAGTGACTCTAAAGAGCAGCTCTTCACAGTGACTCTAAAGAGCAGCTTTACACTGTGACTAAAAAGAAGCTCTACACAGTGACTCTAAAGAGCAGATCTACACAGTGACTCTAAAGAGCAGCTCTACACAGTGACTCTAAAGAGCAGCTCTACACATTGACTCTAAAGAGCAGCTCTACACATTGACTCTAAAGAGCAGCTCTACGCAGTGACTAAACAGCAGCTCTACACAGTGATTCTAAAGAGCAGCTCTACACTGTGACTAAAAAGCAGCTCTACACATTGACTCTAAAGAGCAGCTCTACGCAGTGACTAAACAGCAGCTCTTCACAGTGACTCTAAAGAGCAGCTCTACACAGTAATTCTAAATTCTAAAAAAAAGAGCAGCTCTACACAGTGACTAAACAGCAGCTCTACACAGTGACTCTAAAGAGCAGCTCTACACAGTGACTCTAAAGAGCAGCTCTACACAGTGACTCTAAAGAGCAGCTCTACACAGTGACTAAAGAGCAGATCTACACAGTGACTAAAGAGCAGCTCTACACAGTGACTAAAGAGCAGCTCTACACAGTGACTAAAGAGCAGCTCTACACAATGACTAAAGAGCAGCTCTACACAGTGACTCTAAAGAGCAGATCTACACTGTGACTAAAGAGCAGCTCTACACAGTGACTCTAAAGAGCAGCTCTACACAGTGACTCTAAAGAGCAGCTCTACACAGTGACTAAAGAGCAGATCTACACAGTGACTAAAGAGCAGCTCTACACAGTGACTAAAGAGCAGCTCTACACAGTGACTAAAGAGCAGCTCTACACAATGACTAAAGAGCAGCTCTACACAGTGACTCTAAAGAGCAGCTCTACACAGTGACTAAAGAGCAGATCTACACAGTGACTCTAAAGAGCAGCTCTACACAGTGACTCTAAAGAGCAGATCTACACAGTGACTCTAAAGAGCAGATCTACACAGTGACTCTAAAGAGCAGATCTACACAGTGACTAAAGAGCAGATCTACACAGTGACTAAAGAGCAGCTCTACACAGTGACTAAAGAGCAGCTCTACACAGTGACTCTAAAGAGCAGATCTACACAGTGACTAAAGAGCAGCTCTACACAGTGACTCTAAAGAGCAGCTCTACACAGTGACTCTAAAGAGCAGCTCTACACAGTGACTCTAAAGAGCAGCTCTACACAGTGACTAAAGAGCAGATCTACACTGTGACTAAAGAGCAGCTCTACACAGTGACTAAAGAGCAGATCTACACAGTGACTAAAGAGCAGCTCTACACAGTGACTAAAGAGCAGATCTACACAGTGACTAAAGAGCAGCTCTACACAGTGACTCTAAAGAGCAGCTCTACACAGTGACTCTAAAGAGCAGATCTACACAGTGACTAAAGAGCAGATCTACACAGTGACTAAAGAGCAGATCTACACTGTGACTAAAGAGCAGCTCTACACAGTGACTAAAGAGCAGCTCTACACAGTGACTCTAAAGAGCAGCTCTACACAGTGACTCTAAAGAGCAGCTCTACACAGTGATTAAAGAGCAGCTCTACACAATGACTAAAGAGCAGCTCTACACAGTGACTCTAAAGAGCAGCTCTACACAGTGACAAAAGAGCAGCTCTACACAGTGACTAAAGAGCAGCTCTACACAGTGACTCTAAAGAGCAGATCTACACAGTGACTAAAGAGCAGATCTACACAGTGACTAAAGAGCAGCTCTACACAGTGACTAAAGAGCAGCTCTACACAGTGACTCTAAAGAGCAGATCTACACAGTGACTAAAGAGCAGCTCTACACAGTGACTAAAGAGCAGATCTACACAGTGACTAAAGAGCAGCTCTACACAGTGACTAAAGAGCAGCTCTACACAGTGACTCTAAAGAGCAGATCTACACAGTGACTAAAGAGCAGCTCTACACAGTGACTCTAAAGAGCAGCTCTACACAGTGACTCTAAAGAGCAGCTCTACACAGTGACTAAAGAGCAGCTCTACACAGTGACTCTAAAGAGCAGCTCTACACAGTGACTCTAAAGAGCAGCTCTACACAGTGACTCTAAAGAGCAGATCTACACAGTGACTAAAGAGCAGATCTACACTGTGACTAAAGAGCAGCTCTACACAGTGACTAAAGAGCAGATCTACACTGTGACTAAAGAGCAGCTCTACACAGTGACTCTAAAGAGCAGCTCTACACAGTGACTCTAAAGAGCAGCTCTTCACAGTGACTCTAAAGAGCAGCTCTACACAGTGACTCTAAAGAGCAGCTTTACACTGTGACTCTAAAGAGCAGCTCTACACAGTGACTCTAAAGAGCAGCTCTTCACAGTGACTCTAAAGAGCAGCTTTACACTGTGACTAAAAAGAAGCTCTACACAGTGACTCTAAAGAGCAGATCTACACAGTGACTCTAAAGAGCAGCTCTACACAGTGACTCTAAAGAGCAGCTCTACACATTGACTCTAAAGAGCAGCTCTACACATTGACTCTAAAGAGCAGCTCTACGCAGTGACTAAACAGCAGCTCTACACAGTGATTCTAAAGAGCAGCTCTACACTGTGACTAAAAAGCAGCTCTACACATTGACTCTAAAGAGCAGCTCTATGCAGTGACTAAACAGCAGCTCTTCACAGTGACTCTAAAGAGCAGCTCTACACAGTAATTCTAAATTCTAAAAAAAAGAGCAGCTCTACACAGTGACTAAACAGCAGCTCTACACAGTGACTCTAAAGAGCAGCTCTACACAGTGACTCTAAAGAGCAGCTCTACACAGTGACTCTAAAGAGCAGCTCTACACAGTGACTAAAGAGCAGATCTACACAGTGACTAAAGAGCAGCTCTACACAGTGACTAAAGAGCAGCTCTACACAGTGACTAAAGAGCAGCTCTACACAATGACTAAAGAGCAGCTCTACACAGTGACTCTAAAGAGCAGCTCTACACAGTGACTAAAGAGCAGATCTACACTGTGACTAAAGAGCAGCTCTACACAGTGACTAAAGAGCAGATCTACACAGTGACTCTAAAGAGCAGATCTACACTGTGACTAAAGAGCAGCTCTACACAGTGACTCTAAAGAGCAGCTCTACACAGTGACTAAAGAGCAGCTCTACACAGTGACTCTAAAGAGCAGATCTACACTGTGACTAAAGAGCAGCTCTACACAGTGACTCTAAAGAGCAGCTCTACACAGTGACTCTAAAGAGCAGATCTACACAGTGACTCTAAAGAGCAGATCTACACAGTGACTCTAAAGAGCAGATCTACACAGTGACTAAAGAGCAGCTCTACACAGTGACTAAAGAGCAGATCTACACTGTGACTAAAGAGCAGATCTACACAGTGACTAAAGAGCAGCTCTACACAGTGACTCTAAAGAGCAGCTCTACACAGTGACTAAAGAGCAGATCTACACAGTGACTCTAAAGAGCAGCTCTACACAGTGACTCTAAAGAGCAGATCTACACAGTGACTCTAAAGAGCAGATCTACACAGTGACTAAAGAGCAGCTCTACACAGTGACTAAAGAGCAGATCTACACAGTGACTAAAGAGCAGCTCTACACAGTGACTAAAGAGCAGCTCTACACAGTGACTCTAAAGAGCAGATCTACACAGTGACTAAAGAGCAGCTCTACACAGTGACTCTAAAGAGCAGCTCTACACAGTGACTCTAAAGAGCAGCTCTACACAGTGACTCTAAAGAGCAGCTCTACACAGTGACTAAAGAGCAGATCTACACTGTGACTAAAGAGCAGCTCTACACAGTGACTAAAGAGCAGATCTACACAGTGACTAAAGAGCAGCTCTACACAGTGACTAAAGAGCAGATCTACACAGTGACTCTAAAGAGCAGATCTACACTGTGACTAAAGAGCAGCTCTACACAGTGACTCTAAAGAGCAGCTCTACACAGTGACTAAAGAGCAGCTCTACACAGTGACTCTAAAGAGCAGATCTACACTGTGACTAAAGAGCAGCTCTACACAGTGACTCTAAAGAGCAGCTCTACACAGTGACTCTAAAGAGCAGATCTACACAGTGACTCTAAAGAGCAGATCTACACAGTGACTCTAAAGAGCAGATCTACACAGTGACTAAAGAGCAGCTCTACACAGTGACTAAAGAGCAGATCTACACTGTGACTAAAGAGCAGATCTACACAGTGACTAAAGAGCAGCTCTACACAGTGACTCTAAAGAGCAGCTCTACACAGTGACTAAAGAGCAGATCTACACAGTGACTCTAAAGAGCAGCTCTACACAGTGACTCTAAAGAGCAGATCTACACAGTGACTCTAAAGAGCAGATCTACACAGTGACTCTAAAGAGCAGATCTACACAGTGACTAAAGAGCAGCTCTACACAGTGACTAAAGAGCAGATCTACACAGTGACTAAAGAGCAGCTCTACACAGTGACTAAAGAGCAGCTCTACACAGTGACTCTAAAGAGCAGATCTACACAGTGACTAAAGAGCAGCTCTACACAGTGACTCTAAAGAGCAGCTCTACACAGTGACTCTAAAGAGCAGCTCTACACAGTGACTCTAAAGAGCAGCTCTACACAGTGACTAAAGAGCAGATCTACACTGTGACTAAAGAGCAGCTCTACACAGTGACTAAAGAGCAGATCTACACAGTGACTAAAGAGCAGCTCTACACAGTGACTAAAGAGCAGATCTACACAGTGACTAAAGAGCAGCTCTACACAGTGACTCTAAAGAGCAGCTCTACACAGTGACTCTAAAGAGCAGATCTACACAGTGACTAAAGAGCAGATCTACACAGTGACTAAAGAGCAGATCTACACTGTGACTAAAGAGCAGCTCTACACAGTGACTAAAGAGCAGCTCTACACAGTGACTCTAAAGAGCAGCTCTACACAGTGACTCTAAAGAGCAGCTCTACACAGTGATTAAAGAGCAGCTCTACACAATGACTAAAGAGCAGCTCTACACAGTGACTCTAAAGAGCAGCTCTACACAGTGACTAAAGAGCAGCTCTACACAGTGACTAAAGAGCAGCTCTACACAGTGACTCTAAAGAGCAGATCTACACAGTGACTAAAGAGCAGATCTACACAGTGACTAAAGAGCAGCTCTACACAGTGACTAAAGAGCAGCTCTACACAGTGACTAAAGAGCAGCTCTACACAATGACTAAAGAGCAGCTCTACACAGTGACTCTAAAGAGCAGCTCTACACAGTGACTAAAGAGCAGCTCTACACAGTGACTAAAGAGCAGCTCTACACAGTGACTCTAAAGAGCAGATCTACACAGTGACTAAAGAGCAGATCTACACAGTGACTAAAGAGCAGCTCTACACAGTGACTAAAGAGCAGCTCTACACAGTGACTAAAGAGCAGCTCTACACAGTGACTAAAGAGCAGCTCTACACAGTGACTCTAAAGAGCAGATCTACACAGTGACTAAAGAGCAGCTCTACACAGTGACTCTAAAGAGCAGCTCTACACAGTGACTCTAAAGAGCAGCTCTACACAGTGACTAAAGAGCAGCTCTACACAGTGACTCTAAAGAGCAGCTCTACAGAGTGACTCTAAAGAGCAGCTCTACACAGTGACTCTAAAGAGCAGCTCTACACAGTGACTCTAAAGAGCAGATCTACACAGTGACTAAAGAGCAGATCTACACTGTGACTAAAGAGCAGCTCTACACAGTGACTAAAGAGCAGATCTACACTGTGACTAAAGAGCAGCTCTACACAGTGACTCTAAAGAGCAGCTCTACACAGTGACTCTAAAGAGCAGCTCTTCACAGTGACTCTAAAGAGCAGCTCTACACAGTGACTCTAAAGAGCAGATCTACACAGTGACTAAAGAGCAGATCTACACTGTGACTAAAGAGCAGCTCTACACAGTGACTAAAGAGCAGATCTACACTGTGACTAAAGAGCAGCTCTACACAGTGACTCTAAAGAGCAGCTCTACACAGTGACTCTAAAGAGCAGCTCTTCACAGTGACTCTAAAGAGCAGCTCTACACAGTGACTCTAAAGAGCAGCTCTACACATTGACTCTAAAGAGCAGCTCTACACAGTGACTCTAAAGAGCAGCTCTACACATTGACTCTAAAGAGCAGCTCTACACAGTGACTCTAAAGAGCAGCTCTACACAGTGACTCTAAAGAGCAGCTCTTCACAGTGACTCTAAAGAGCAGCTCTACACAGTGACTCTAAAGAGCAGCTCTACACAGTGACTCTAAAGAGCAGCTCTTCACAGTGACTCTAAAGAGCAGCTCTACACATTGACTCTAAAGAGCAGATCTACACATTGACTCTAAAGAGCAGCTCTACACAGTGACTCTAAAGAGCAGCTCTTCACAGTGACTCTAAAGAGCAGCTCTTCACAGTGACTCTAAAGAGCAGCTCTACACAGTGACTCTAAAGAGCAGCTCTACACATTGACTCTAAAGAGCAGCTCTACACAGTGACTCTAAAGAGCAGCTCTACACATTGACTCTAAAGAGCAGCTCTACACAGTGACTCTAAAGAGCAGCTCTACACAGTGACTCTAAAGAGCAGCTCTACACAGTGACTCTAAAGAGCAGATCTACACATTGACTCTAAAGAGCAGCTCTACACAGTGACTCTAAAGAGCAGCTCTTCACAGTGACTCTAAAGAGCAGCTCTACACAGTGACTCTAAAGAGCAGCTCTACACATTGACTCTAAAGAGCAGCTCTACACAGTGACTCTAAAGAGCAGCTCTACACATTGACTCTAAAGAGCAGATCTACACAGTGACTAAAGAGCAGATCTACACAGTGACTAAAGAGCAGCTCTACACAGTGACTAAAGAGCAGCTCTACACAGTGACTCTAAAGAGCAGCTCTACACAGTGACTCTAAAGAGCAGCTCTACACAGTGATTAAAGAGCAGCTCTACACAATGACTAAAGAGCAGCTCTACACAGTGACTCTAAAGAGCAGCTCTACACAGTGACTAAAGAGCAGCTCTACACAGTGACTAAAGAGCAGCTCTACACAGTGACTCTAAAGAGCAGATCTACACAGTGACTAAAGAGCAGATCTACACAGTGACTAAAGAGCAGCTCTACACAGTGACTAAAGAGCAGCTCTACACAGTGACTCTAAAGAGCAGATCTACACAGTGACTAAAGAGCAGCTCTACACAGTGACTAAAGAGCAGATCTACACAGTGACTAAAGAGCAGCTCTACACAGTGACTAAAGAGCAGCTCTACACAGTGACTCTAAAGAGCAGATCTACACAGTGACTAAAG
>NC_132895.1:250000-255000 GCF_030463535.1 Salminus brasiliensis
AGCTGGAAGTTCTTGTAAAGGCGGGGGACAGCAGTGTCTGTGGTTCATGGTTTCTCACTTCTGTCTACTGACCTCTCAGTATTCAATACTCTCAGTACGACAAACCCCAATTCTAACAGTGTCATTCCTGAACAGGTAGGTCTTCATTATACTGTGATTGTCAGCTTCAGCAGTGACGCTTCAGTTACACCAATAATATTCCAATAACTTTTCAAACAGCTTTTAGAATGAGTGAAGTTGAAGTTGTCAGAGGAGGTTTATCAGCGTTATTTTGTGATTGTGACGTCAGCAGCTCTTTACTCTTGATCAAAATCTTAGTTATTACACTGTTGTCCATTAAACATAGGAGGATCTTTTCCTTGTTTGTTGACATGAGATTTAGTCTGTTCTGACAGAGAGGACACCACAGCAGCAGCGTCACGCAGAGACCGAGCCAAACAAACCCAAATATTCAGACATCTGTCAGAGCGGCGGGAGTACAGACTGTGAGCGGCGGGATGTGTGACGGACTGTTAGAGAGAGAGAAATGAAAAGGAGAACGAGAGCCAGGGGAGAGACTGCAGCCGTTAGATCATCGCTTTAACTCACGCCTTATTTCTCCTCTCCAAATCCGCTCTGATCTGAGCAGTTAAACACACTGCTGCCTGCATTCAGCTTCAGCAATTACTCAGCAGGACCTTCAGAAAATTCCACAAGCCCACAGCAACCTACAGCCCCACCCTGTACCTGCAGTCAGATAAATAGAACAGCCATCTACTGTAGTCAGACCACGAAGACAAGCTTGTGTCCTGTGTCAGAGCTGCTAGAGGTGCTGACCGAAGTAGGACCTGAGGAACCTGGAGATTTGGGACAACCAGCAGACAGGTCTCTCCGCTGTCAATCTTCTGCAGTACAACATTTCATCCTTTTGAAGCTGAAGGGCGTCTGTCCACAAGCTCTAGTGAGACTTCTTTCTTCTGGAAACTGGTAGAATGTGACGGGGCAGTGTAGCCCCGCCCATGTCCACAGAGGTTATGAGAAGAGGAATCTGATTCAGCTTTCCATAAATTACTGCAAATAATGTTTAATATTCTCAGTTTTAAAGGCACAGTAAAACAAATATTCTGTTTAATTATAAAAGGTAATGAAAACATGTCTTCATAAAAACGACATTCACATTCACTGCATGCACTTCCTCCCAGCCTCATGTTCAGTCTCCCTCGGTGGATTCAGGCCTCTGAAGTGGTATTATGTCTGGCACTTGAAGAAAAAAGGCGTCCTTCTCATTTCCAGACGATGATGGGATTTCAGACTGTGATCAGCATTACAGAGGAACAGTGGGGAGTAAGTGGGCTAATGGGGCGCCGCGCTGGATCAATGCAAATGAACCAACAGATCAAAAACGTCATGAGAAGTTTAATGATAGAAAACAATCACCCATCTGCCCTGAGTACACCAGTCTACAACCTCACCCATCTACCCCGAGTATGCCAGTCTACAACCTCACCCATCTGCCCTGAGTACACCAGTCTACAACCTCACCCATCTACCCAGAGTATGCCAGTCTACAACCTGACCCATCTGCCCTGAGTACACCAGTCTACAACCTCACCCATCTACTCCGAGTATGCCAGTCTACAACCTGCCCCATCTGCCCTGAGTACACCAGTCTAAAACCTCACCCATCTGGCAGAGTATACCAGTCTACAACCTGACCCATCTGCCCTGAGTACACCAGTCTACAACCTGACCCATCTGCCCTGAGTACACCAATCTACAACCTGACCCATCTGCCCTGAGTACGCCAGTCTACAACCTGACCCATCTGCCCTGAGTACACCAGTCTACTACCTCACCCATCTGCCCAGAGTATGCCAGTCTACAACCTGACCCATCTGCCCTGAGTACACCAGTCTACTACCTCACCCATCTGCCCAGAGTATGCCAGTCTACAACCTCACCCATCTGCCCTGAGTACGCCAGTCTACTGCCTCACCCATCTGCCCTGAGTACACCAGTCTACAACCTCACCCATCTGCCCTGAGTAGACCAGTCTACAACCTCACCCATCTGCCCTGAGTACACCAGTCTACTGCCTCACCCATCTGCCCCAAGTATGCCAGTCTACAACTTGACCCATCTGCCCTGAGTACGCCAGTCTACTGCCTCACCCATCTGCCCTGAGTACACCAGTCTACAACCTCACCCATCTGGCAGAGTATACCAGTCTACAACCTGACCCATCTGCCCTGAGTACACCAGTCTACAACCTGACCCATCTGCCCTGAGTACACCAATCTACAACCTGACCCATCTGCCCTGAGTACACCAGTCTAAAACCTCACCCATCTGGCAGAGTATACCAGTCTACAACCTGACCCATCTGCCCTGAGTACACCAGTCTACAACCTGACCCATCTGCCCTGAGTACACCAATCTACAACCTGACCCATCTGCCCTGAGTACGCCAGTCTACAACCTCACCCATCTGCCCTGAGTACACCAGTCTACAACCTGACCCATCTGCCCTGAGTACACCAATCTACAACCTGACCCATCTGCCCTGAGTACACCAGTCTACTACCTCACCCATCTGCCCAGAGTACGCCAGTCTACAACCTCACCCATCTGCCCCGAGTACGCCAGTCTACAACCTGACCATCTGCCCTGAGTATGCCAGTCTACTGCCTCACCCGTCTGCCCTGAGTACGCCAGTCTACAACCTCACCCATCTGCCCTGAGTACACCAGTCTACTGCCTCACCCATCTGCCCCAAGTATGCCAGTCTACAACCTCACCCATCTGCCCTGAGTACGCCAGTCTACTGCCTCACCCATCTGCCCTGAGTACACCAGTCTACATCCTCACCCATCTGGCCAGAGTACACCAGTCTACAACCTCACCCATCTGCCCTGAGTACACCAGTCTACAACCTGACCCATCTGCCCTGAGTACACCAGTCTACTACCTCACCCATCTGCCCAGAGTATGCCAGTCTACAACCTCACCCATCTGCCCTGAGTACGCCAGTCTACTGCCTCACCCATCTGCCCTGAGTACACCAGTCTACAACCTCACCCATCTGCCCTGAGTACACCAGTCTACTGCCTCACCCATCTGCCCTAAGTACGCCAGTCTACAACCTGACCCATCTGCCCTGAGTATACCAGTCTACAACCTCACCCATCTGCCCTGAGTACACCAGTCTACTGCCTCACCCATCTGCCCTGAGTACACCAGTCTACAACCTGACCCATCTGCCCTGAGTACACCAGTCTACTACCTCACCCATCTGCCCAGAGTATGCCAATCTACAACCTCACCCATCTGCCCTGAGTATACCAGTCTAAAACCTCACCCATCTGGCAGAGTATACCAGTCTACAACCTGACCCATCTGCCCTGAGTACACCAGTCTACAACCTGACCCATCTGCCCTGAGTACACCAATCTACAACCTGACCCATCTGCCCTGAGTACACCAGTCTACTACCTCACCCATCTGCCCAGAGTACGCCAGTCTACAACTTCACCCATCTGCCCCGAGTACGCCAGTCTACAACCTGACCATCTGCCCTGAGTATGCCAGTCTACTGCCTCACCCGTCTGCCCTGAGTACGCCAGTCTACAACCTCACCCATCTGCCCTGAGTACACCAGTCTACTGCCTCACCCATCTGCCCCAAGTATGCCAGTCTACAACCTCACCCATCTGCCCTGAGTACGCCAGTCTACTGCCTCACCCATCTGCCCTGAGTACACCAGTCTACAACCTGACCCATCTGCCCTGAGTACACCAGTCTACTACCTCACCCATCTGCCCAGAGTATGCCAGTCTACAACCTCACCCATCTGCACTGAGTACACCAGTCTACTGCCTCACCCATCTGCCCTGAGTACACCAGTCTACAACCTCACCCATCTGCCCTGAGTACACCAGTCTACTGCCTCACCCATCTGCCCTAAGTATGCCAGTCTACAACCTGACCCATCTGCCCTGAGTACGCCAGTCTACTGCCTCACCCATCTGGCCAGAGTACACCAGTCTACAACCTCACCCATCTGCCCTGAGTACACCAGTCTACAACCTGACCCATCTGCCCTGAGTACACCAGTCTACTACCTCACCCATCTGGCAGAGTATACCAGTCTACAACCTGACCCATCTGCCCTGAGTAAACCAGTCTACTGCCTCACCCATCTGCCCCAAGTATGCCAGTCTACAACCTGACCCATCTGCCCTGAGTACACCAGTCTACAACCTGACCCATCTGCCCTGAGTACACCAGTCTACTACCTCACCCATCTGGCAGAGTATACCAGTCTACAACCTGACCCATCTGCCCTGAGTACACCAGTCTACAACCTGACCCATCTGCCCTGAGTACACCAATCCACAACCTGACCCATCTGCCCTGAGTACACCAGTCTACAACCTGACCCATCTGCCCTGAGTACACCAGTCTAAAACCAAACCCATCTGGCAGAGTATACCAGTCTACAACCTCACCCATCTGCCCTGAGTACACCAGTCTACAACCTAACCCATCTGCCCTGAGTACACCAATCTACAACCTGACCCATCTTCCCTGAGTACGCCAGTCTACAACCTCACCCATCAGCCCTGAGTACAGCAATCTACAACCTGACCCATCTGCCCTGAGTACACCAGTCTACTACCTCACCCATCTGCCCAGAGTACGCCAGTCTACAACCTCACCCATCTGCCCCGAGTACGCCAGTCTACAACCTGACCCATCTGCCCTGAGTACACCAGTCTACTACCTCACCCATCTGCCCAGAGTATGCCAGTCTACAACCTCACCCGTCTGCCCTGAGTACACTAGTCTACAACCTCACCCATCTGCCCTGAGTACGCCAGTCTACTGCTTCACCCATCTGCCCTGAGTACACCAGTCTACAACCTCACCCATCTGCCCTGAGTACACCAGTCTACTACCTCACCCATCTCCCCCGAGTACACCAGTCTACTACCTCACCCATCTGCCCAGAGTATGCCAGT